>NW_026038065.1:0-225000 GCF_023373825.1 Bactrocera dorsalis
AAACGCTACGCATACATACATATACATATACATATATACAAATATACGACTGCGTAGCAGCAACAAGTTGTAAAGAACAACAACTGAGGCGGCGGCAAAGAGTCAGCAGTAAGAATAACAATAAGCGTACGACAAGCGACAGAGCGCCAAATGTGATGAAAAAAAAAATGAAGAAAATATAAGAAGACATTGTAGCTTTGTTGACCTAAATTCTGTGCAACGGCAATAACAACAACAACACCAATAACTGTGATATTCAAGCAATCAAATAATGGCCCACCACACTGCCGCTGCCCCTTCTAGCTTGCGGCCGTCCAACCCAGCCATTTAGCCCATCGTCAAACAGGCCGTGCAGTGAGTCCAAGCAGTCGAATGAGCGTTCAAGCGAGCGAGCCAGCGCATGGCGTCGCATAACAATTTCGGGTTCTGTTGCACGTGCATACACACATGCTCACATGAGCGCGTCTATGTAGATGGTAAGCCCAACACAAGCCAAGTGCATTCCTTTACCTCCAACGGTTTTATCGCTACTGCCTTTGCCGTCGCTGCCCACCTGCTACCCACCTTCTTTGTCGCAGCTCGAGGCTTTGAAGTGCAGCTATGCAACGCAACGCAAGCAAAACCTAAGATTTTATGTGTTAACACAACCCACACATACAGACATATCACACATATGGTATGTATATACATACATACATATTTGAAACTAGGGTTAGATTTATGTACATATGTGTGTACTTTGTAACTTTAATGTCTTGCTACGCTGCTCGGAGCTTTTGTGGTCTTCTTCCACTGTTGCCACATTGGCGGATGCAAAGCGTTTCGAAACATTCTTGGTAGGGGGCAAAAACGATCGCAATGCGTTAGAAACAATCGGCAGCCGCCAACCAAGTGTTGTTGTGGTCTCATGAAATTGTGTAACCATAAAATTTCCATTTTACGACGCACTTTTTTGTGTTGGACAAACGCTTGTGGAATAGCATGAAGTGGATTGGGGTTTGCCTTGATAGCGCTACTAGCCAAATCGTAGAAATAACTTGAGTGGTTGTAATAAATAACGGTAGTTGTATAGTCAAATAAAAATTGAAAGATTTTTGTGGTTTCATTTACGGTGCAGAAGAGTTTGGAGCTTTCCTGTTACATTTTCCAACTTCGTATGGATCTGCTAAAGTGAAAATTAGTCTCTGTCTCCAATGTAAAGGGAAACATATTTCAATAATTATTGTTATTCACTTGAATACTTTTTTCCAAACTAACATTCAAAATATGTACATCCATATGTATATTACTTACAACACCCCTGAAGTTGCTTAAGCTCGCCAGATGGGATCTCCTGAAAACCCATAAAATGTAAACAAAGAAACAAGGTTTGTTGTCTTTGTTAAACGTGAACAAAGGTTGCTGACTTGGCTAAAAGAAAATAAAGGGACACTGTCCCCACAAATTTAAACAAAGAAGGCACTTCCCCACCAAATGTAATCAAAGGGGTGCTTGACCTCATAAATGTAAACAAAGTGGTGATCGACACCATAAAATGTTAATATTAGAGTCAGGGATTGTTGTCTTGGCTAAATGTAAACAAAGGTGGTTGAATTGACTAAGGGTAAACAATGGAGCTGACCCCTTAATCGGTAAATAGAAGCGTCACTGCCCCAAGAAAAATGTCGTAGGCTATTGCCTTAGCTAAATGTAACCAAAGATTATTGACTTGGCCAGAGGTAAACAAAAGGTTCACTGAACCCATAAAAGGTAAACAAAATGGTCATTAACCTCATAAATGGAAAAAAGGGGTCATTGATCTCAAAAAAATTTAAACAAAGGGTCAAGGGTTGTTTGGCTAAATGTCAACAAAGGTTGTTGAATTGACTAAAGATTGACAAAAGCGTCACTGACCTCATAAATTGGAAACGAAGGAGTCATTGACCCCAACAAAATTTAAATAAAAGATCAAGGGTTCTTGTCTTGACTCATTGTATGTCATTGCCCCTAAAAATATAGACAAAAGAATAATTGGTCCCAACAAATGAAATAAAAGGGGGTATTGACCTCAAAAAATTAAAAAAAGGGTTTTGAGCCAACCTTAAAATATTAACCTCACATATGCATGCATGTAATATAAAACCCTCAATTTTCTTCATAAGTATAACTTTTTTACTTCATACATATAGCGAGGGCAAAGTACAAATCTTTAATTAACTTGTTCCACGCAATAATTTTTGCATATATTTATGTACATATTTCATCATAATTTTTATATTTTTTTTTTACATTTATTACTATTATATTAAAAATTATGATAAAGAATTATTTAAATTTTAAACATGAAAATAAAAATTTCAAATAAATAAACACAGATAAAAGGATTTCTAGTTTTAACCGAATAAAAAGTGATGGTGAGATATCCAGACGACTTATTTTGTTGTGGCGTACTACCTTTATTATCTGAGTTAACTAATCGCACAATCAAGTAGCTACTAATCCATGCAAATCCATATGTACATATGTATGTATATGTATGTATGTATATTCAATAAACACGTGTAACTTTAAGGATTATTTACACACAGGCACTTTCAAAACTAAGTCAAGAAGCTTAAGTGTTAACGGCGGTGAGAATACAAAAACTTACAAATTCAGTTACATTCCTTAAAATTTTTGAATACAAATTTCTATGGTAGGTTTTGAGGTATTGTAACGGGTGATTTTTTTGAGGTTAGGATTTTCATGCATTAGTATTTGACAGATCACGTGGGATTTCAGACATGGTGTCAAAGAGAAAGATGCTCAGTATGCTTTGACATTTCATCATGAATAGACTTACTAACGAGCAACGCTTGCAAATCATTGAATTTTATTACCAAAATCAGTGTTCGGTTCGAAATGTGTTTCGCGCTTTACGTCCGATTTATGGTCTACATATCATTTCTCATTTCTGGTTGAATGGCTACGTAAATAAGCAAAATTGCCGCATTTGGGGTGAAGAGCAACCAGAAGCCGTTCAAGAACTGCCCATGCATCCCGAAAAATGCACTGTTTGGTGTGGTTTGTACGCTGGTGGAATCATTGGACCGTATTTTTTCAAAGATGCTGTTGGACGCAACGTTACGGTGAATGGCGATCGCTATCGTTCGATGCTAACAAACTTTTTGTTGCCAAAAATGGAAGAACTGAACTTGGTTGACATGTGGTTTCAACAAGATGGCGCTACATGCCACACAGCTCGCGATTCTATGGCCATTTTGAGGGAAAACTTCGGACAACAATTCATCTCAAGAAATGGACCCGTAAGTTGGCCACCAAGATCATGCGATTTAACGCCTTTAGACTATTTTTTGTGGGGCTACGTCAAGTCTAAAGTCTACAGAAATAAGCCAGCAACTATTCCAGCTTTGGAAGACAACATTTCCGAAGAAATTCGGGCTATTCCGGCCGAAATGCTCGAAAAAGTTGCCCAAAATTGGACTTTCCGAATGGACCACCCAAGACGCAGCCGCGGTCAACATTTAAATGAAATTATCTTCAAAAAGTAAATGTCATGAACCAATCTAACGTTTCAAATAAAGAACCGATGAGATTTTGCAAATTTTATGCGTTTTTTTTTTAAAAAAAGTTATCAAGCTCTTAAAAAATCACCCTTTATTTGAAAAAATCATATCAAATGGTCGTGTTTTGCTGACACTTATGCAGGTGTCACTGACATCCTACACGACAGTAGCATTTATCCTTCAAATTTTGAGTAACGAGAGTTATGCTCATACACACTATAAAATATTGATGTATGTATGTATATACATATGTATAAATACACGTATGTTTTTGGTTAAAACCACGTAATTGGTGAGTAAACAACGAAAATAGGTGACCTTGTTGGTGAGTCAGTGATTGCCGGTTATTGTTGTTACCATTTTTAACCGCTCTCTCAGCCAATCCGCAATTACTCTTCAAGAGCTATTGTTGTTTTCCAAATGAGTGTAAGAGCACCACACGAAATTATCACAAAACAAAATCAAAACAATCGCCCAAATTCGAAAACAACAGTAACTTAAACAGTAACTAAAGGTGAGCGTCAATTTTGGCAGAACGTTAGCAAAAGTTGTTTACATTTTGATAATCTATATATTTTGTTGCTTGTTTCTGCTGGTGAGATACGCCATTTTCGTTTGCTGAGCAGTGTCTCTGAGTTGTAAACAAAAACATTTAATATATGTAACGGGTGTTTTTTTTGAGGTTAGGATTTTCATGCATTAGTATTTGACAGATCACGTGGGATTTCAGACATGGTGTCAAAGAGAAAGATGCTCAGTATGCTTTGACATTTCATCATGAATAGACTTACTAACGAGCAACGCTTGCAAATCATTGAATTTTATTACCAAAATCAGTGTTCGGTTCGAAATGTTTTTTATCGACAAATTTTGTTCAGCGATGAGGCTCATTTCTGGTTGAATGGCTACGTAAATAAGCAAAATTGCCGCATTTGGGGTGAAGAGCAACCAGAAGCCGTTCAAGAACTGTCCATGCATCCCGAAAAATGCACTGTTTGGTGTGGTTTGTACGCTGGTGGAATCATTGGACCGTATTTTTTCAAAGATGCTGTTGGACGCAACGTTACGGTGAATGGCGATCGCTATCGTTCGATGCTAACAAACTTTTTGTTGCCAAAAATGGAAGAACTGAACTTGGTTGACATGTGGTTTCAACAAGATGGCGCTACATGCCACACAGCTCGCGATTCTATGGCCATTTTGAGGGAAAACTTCGGACAACAATTCATCTCAAGAAATGGACCCGTAAGTTGGCCACCAAGATCATGCGATTTAACGCCTTTAGACTATTTTTTGTGGGGCTACGTCAAGTCTAAAGTCTACAGAAATAAGCCAGCAACTATTCCAGCTTTGGAAGACAACATTTCCGAAGAAATTCGGGCTATTCCGGCCGAAATGCTCGAAAAAGTTGCCCAAAATTGGACTTTCCGAATGGACCACCTAAGACGCAGCCGCGGTCAACATTTAAATGAAATTATCTTCAAAAAGTAAATGTCATGAACCAATCTAACGTTTCAAATAAAGAACCGATGAGATTTTGCAAATTTTATGCGTTTTTTTTTTTTTTAAAGTTATCAAGCTCTTAAAAAATCACCCTTTATTATGAATAAAAACATATTTCTATAAGTAAAAAAAAAATAACAACTAACAGGAAATGAGTTTTGCCCAGTGATGCCTACGTACATACATATTTATTAGGCATAGTCAAAGTAGTAAAACTTTTACAATCAAATTTGAATAACCCAGTGAGCATTTATGGCGTGACTTAGCTTTAAAAGAAGTTACTAAAGGTTTTAGAACTATATACATATTAAAGATCATAAGAGTAGCAGTCATCTTTTTAATGGGAAAAACTGCACTTTTGCCTCTGACTTTTACTTTTCATTCATCACAAATGTCTTTACTGTAATTTTTGTATTGAAAAACAATAAAAATATAATTTTGAAGAAGAAAGTCACATGTTCTTGTTTTTTAAAATTAAAGGTTTATGTCATGGCTTTTCTTTATATCACACAAATTATAGACCTAAACGAGTTCCGTAATACGAGTAATAATCAAAGGAATCACAGGAAGTCAAGAGTAGCTGAGGCATTTACTTCCCCTTAATGCAGATTTTATCTTTGCGGAGGTACCAAATCTTTGACAACATAGCAATATTGGGTCTAAGAGAGACTGATAAGTTGAGAGGATATGTTTATGGTACGAGCTGACAGACCACACTGTTCTTATGGAGCTGTTTTAAACCACTTCGGAAATTAACGTCCGAGTATATTCCTACATCCTTTTTAATCGCCAACGAGATTCAAAAGGTTTTCATTGATATCCATCCATTACTGAAATAAAATTTGAATGTGCAGAACTCTATGTACATATATTAATGGATGTAGTCTACGTTCGTTCCACCACCAGCATCCGACAATTCTTTATGTGAGTTGAAATTCAACCTCTAAAGGAACTGAAATAATTTGGGAATCGAAGAACTTTGTTTATTTTATTATACTATGTTGGGACCTACATTGAAAACATCTTGAAAACACAACTTGGGGATTGAAGATTCAAAGTCGTTCTAACCGACATCGTGTGTTTTCGATGCTGGTTTTGTGATTTCCTTTGACAGATTTTACATGGATGGCAATACAAGTTTTAGGGCGAAAACCATTTTTTTTTAGTATAAAACAGTTTAAGGGTGTTATGATTTGGTGAATTCTAAAATTTCTTCTAGAATTGCGTTCTTAGAATGACTTATGGCTATAATATCTGGTATGAATGAACAAATACATATCGACGATAAAATAATTTCTCACAGTGCTGGTTTTCTATTGACAATAATATTGTCTAACATCAATGATTTGCTATTGGGCGGCTTTTAGCCGGTTTGTGCTACTAAGCGAGTGAGTGAATACATTTACATATAGTATACTCGTACATAAGCACTATATATGTATGTACGTATGTATGTAGAGATATATGTAGGGGAGACTCGCTCAAGGTCATCACGCTTGCAAAATGCAACATAAGACAATTATACAAAAAAAGAAACAAACAATAAAAACGCTTTAACATAAATAATAGCAACAACAAACGCTGGGGTTTTGCAGCAACCAGCTTCCAGCGCGTTAGCATTGTGGCAAAGTGGCCTCGTACGGGCCAAAAGATTGAAGATTTGCAGCTGATGTTAACTGAATTGCATGAAAACACGCAAAGCTCCATTGTGCAAGACAATACGTAAGTAATCAAAGCTGAGCGACTGAAGGAAAAAATTACTTTTATTTAGTAGGATCAGTGCGATAGACAAAAAGAGAATGCCAGTTAGATATAGTAGTATTACAAGTGGGCGCTGAACAAAAGCGAAATAGAATAGACAACGGGAGATGAGTGTCACCGAAATGTTAAATGCTTTGTGATTTTCTCAGATAATTCTGGTAAAGTTAACGTAAAAATTAATTGCTTGAAGCGAAGACAGGTTGTGGCATTTGCGGGAAAAAACCATTCTGCGAAATATTCACACATTTCACAACAATAAAGCGGTTATTGTGTGACTTTGGCTGCAACAAAGTTATAACAATAATAATAATAACAACTTAAACAATAACAAGCATGTCGAAGAAGAGAATAATTGGTAAACAAGAATGTTGACGCACTTCAGCCAAATCGCATGGCAGTATTCATAACCTAAAGTAACTTAGACTTCAGTCGGGTCCACGGGAGCCATGTAACAGAATGTATAGGGTAATTTCAATATATTAATCTTTAATTTTAATTGAAGTTCCTCCGATTTCATGAATCTCACATCTTCAACCATTAAGTGAAACAAACCATTTAAGCAGATTTGGCATGGATTCAGGGAGGTTTTTCGGTACGTGAGATGCAATTTCAGGAACTTTCTGGCATCTAATAGTACTTACTATCAGCTAATCAAGCTCTCTAAAGATGAATGATCGTCTTATCGGTGGTCAGCCATAGCACTACCTCAACCATCAGATAATTTGTGCTTAGAACACTTTTTCGGTTAGTTCTTTCCTTAAATATGTAGGAATATGTATAGATGTAACGCATTTGCTATTATTAATCAATAATCTTAACAGTTTGATGTTGGGAGTGAGATCATTCTGTGACAACTGTTAGTTTTCGAGATTGATATTTTAAAGGACTAAAGCTTTAGAGTACATTTATGTATGTACTTACAATTCCTTCTTAGATTAATGACGACGCGTAAGAGAAACAAACCGCTTCAGTGCCGCATCCGTGAAATTTAATTGCATCACTGTTGTTGTATCTGTTGGTAGTTATGATGGCCATTAAAACTTCATTTCATTCCACTCCACACCACACTGTCAGCTAAATTATGAATTCACAATCACTATGCGTCTCCTCAGCACCCCGCAATCATTGCAACCTTGAATTCTCTACTTGTCTATTGCTTTCATATAACAAATATGTACATACATATGTATGTATGTAGATGCATACATACATATATTTTAATTCGTTGTTATTTATGCCCTCTTGACATTTTGCTACATCGTTGCATTCGGTTCATCCAGTTAATCGAAAGATTTGGTCAGACATCAGCATCTAATCTAACTACCGAGTATATACATATGTATGTATGAATGTGTCTCGCGGCCTCTTACCGCTCGCAAATCGACATCTCGGCCTCAGCTTTCAGCTTTCAATTGTTGCACTTGATTCAAGAATTTGTATTTGTCGCATGCGGTGTCTACATTTTAGCGTTAGATATATATGTACATACATATGTATATACATTCACTTTGTTTTGCCATTTAGTGTCTAAAGAAAAGTATTGTAGCTTTCTACAAGCCAAATAAGGTAGATATGAGAAAAAGTTAATAGTTTGGATTATTAGTGATAATCATTGGTGTCAAGTTAAAATCGTCTCCAGAAGTAATAGTGAATGAAGGTGTTTTCCATAATTTTCTTTGGTGCCAAATAAAATACCAGATCACATACAATATGTATGTAAATCCATATTAAAAAAGAGGTCTTAAGAGTGTCGTAAAATTCGATGAAGTGCATCGTTCTGAAGACATAGACATTTTTGGCATTTAAAAGCTGATTGATCATAAAATTTAAGGTCTAAGACCGAGTTATTATTTTTACATATATTATTTTTAAATTCATTATAAACTTCACAATAATTCTATATCGTAAAGATACACTTTAGATTCGGTGATTTTCACTTCATCTTTGAATAAAAATTTCTTAAGTATATTGTATAACTACAGTAATATATTGAAAGAGGTCGAACAGATGGGTCCAACGGTAGGAAATATGCCTAATTTATGAAATTTTATAGCTATAAACTAAACGTTGAATTTAGCCGAGCTGAATTTTTTTCAATGGGGAAGACACTTTGTGTAACGTTATTAAATTTGGATTATTGCTCTATGACCGCCTACGATGCGCTTCCGCCACATACGCCTATGAGCTTTAAACCTTTATACCTACAGCAGCTGGAAAGTGATCGATTAAAGACAAATGATTTGTCACTTCGATGACATACTAATATACATATACATATGCAATTTTACTTGTGAAATGTATGTGCATATAACGCTAACTTTGGATCCGCCACAACTCAATGCAGATTTGCTTAGTAGCGGCCTACATCAATCAGTTGAAAGCGTTGATCAGCTCAACTAGAGAAACACATGAGCAGATGTCTGCGAGCACTACGATCCTAATGCGATCTACAAATGTTGAAGCGTAAATCATACGACGAATCAACAACAAAACATTTGTATTTGAACTTTAGACACATTCAAACTTGTAGATGGCAGATAAGCGACTTTGAATTGTGATCACCAACAGATACAAATTGGATACATGGCTACCACCTACGCGTGCGCGCTACGTTAGATACAAAACATCTATGTACATACAATATTTTTATACCCACACAGTGCATATATACCCTGACGGGAAAGCCAATATATATGACGAGTCTTCGATTCACCACTCGCTCGCTGTGCTTAAGCGCTGCTCTCTTATCAGAAATTCATATCTGAAAATTATATCGTCGAACCGGAGACACCAGTGAGAATATGGGTACCTGAGGAAAATCTTTTAGTATATCCTCTATTTATGAGAGTTTTGCTTAGTATACATATTTGACATATGTATGTGCGATACATATTTGTTCAATTAGCTACTTTCTAAAGCCGAGCCAAGTGTAAATGCCCGCATTGTGTATTTCTCGACTTTAAGTGTCCACTCTGCAGGCACACTAAGTTCTGGCGAATCGAATACAGCTGATATTAACTAGAAGCTTCTGATCACTGTCGGCATTTACTACCCAGAAGTTGATGATGGATGGATTTGACGTGTGCGTACAACAGTCATGGTATATGAACCTAAAAATTGTTTCATTTGTTAGGCAATTACACTACAGTGTTCAAATAACTAAAACATAATTTCATGGGTCGTGAAGTGGAGTAAATATTTCTACAGGGCTTGATTTCAGTTTATAAATTAACAAGTGTGCGTTTATTATCAAAAGCGTAATATCCTACAGTTATTGATTTAAACCCGTGAAGCTAAAACCTTACATCCAAGCTTCTTTAATTTAGCCGCAGTACACAAACTCAAACTCCTTAATATTTCTTCCTCCAAATTCGCCTTCACTCTCGATTACCGTGCTTGGTCAATGGTAGGCGATTGTGTCACTTCTGAGGTTAATGTGAATTTAATTCAATTACGATTTTTCAGGTCAAATAAGGTGCCGCTTTCGCTTTCCATTTGGCGTCACTTAAAAGCGTCAGCAATGAAGGAAATTCTCAATGTATTCGCAGGTCATAAGCGGTTCAGGGCGTCAGTTGTGAATGCTACGAGTATTAGAGTTAATATATCGTATATACATACATATATGTATGTACATATATACATATATCATGTATGTACATATATGTATACATATATCATGTATGTATTTATCATATATATTTGATATATGCATATGAACGTATGTGTACCATTCATGTTTACAGATATGAGCGTAGTCATAAGCGATCATTGAAATGAAGTGAAAAATGATGCTTTACTTGTGTGGGCATGTGGAGAAGCTTCATTGACAATTAATCGAGTGGATTTAGAAACTGTTCAATGTAATTTTTAACTACCAAGCGGTGAACTCGTACTTAGTACAATTTTAAACTAAAAGTCAACAACTAACTGAAATTCCTGTTTATTTCTAACATGGGGGTCGGAAAATGAAATATTTGGAGGCCTTAGAAAATTTTTGAGGAGTTGAGAATATTCTTCCTTCCTGTTGTTATTGTCGCCATACCTAAATCAAAAAGTCCAAAGATACCTAATATCAGTTTTAATGAATCCATTTTTTTATGAAATTCTCGCATTGTAAAAAGACATTTAAGTATGGACAGTAGTGCCCCCTAAGTAAATGTTATTTCTAGTTCCAACTAAAACTTAACTGTCAACTGTCAGAATACACGTACATCCGCCTCGAAAAAATACTCTTATAAATTTAAGGCAAAACCAAAGGTAAATTATTTCAGCAACAAATTTCTAATAAAGTATAATTTCGTTGAAGTTTGGAATTTCCTTAGTTTGCGGTCACTTGAGGTAATAATCATTACTTCATAAATACTCGCCTGGCATTACAAAGAAAAGCAGGCACTCAGATACTGTTGTTAGCTTGTTTATTTATTTCGAGACTAGTAGTAATATGTAATAGGAATTGTTGGGCGAAACTAGTTTTCAATTCATTCACAAAATCCGCACACTTGTTTTATACCAGTTATATACTTACTCTTATGACATTGTTTAAGAGTGTATGCACAAATATAATATATGCAAATTTATTATTTTTTCCAGCAAGGATTACTGGCGATAAACAATTTGAAACGCCTGCGAGCATTTATAATTTCTAACCTCAAATTGTTTTACAAAAATAAAATAACATCTTGGTGTAGACTTACATAAATGATAACATTGAGCGATCTCCACAAATGAAAGAATACGTCGCACATCTAGCAGGTGAGTTATCACTCAATTATTATTACACTCAACAAAGCGTTGTATATGCGTGTGTGGGTATGTACATATGTATATAGTATATATGTATGTATGTATATTTATTTTTCCTCATTAATTATTGGTGCAAACATTCATACTTCTGTTTCTATGTATGCATTTCCTTCATTATTATGACGTCAGATGCCGGCAGTCAGGCCAAAAATAAATTGGAAAGTTTATAAATAATCCATAATAATCTCTAGCAATTTATTTTTACATTTTCTATATGCAAGTACATAGTTTTGTATGTAGTATGTATGCAAATACAGTTTAAAGACGCTGCAAATATAAATGTGTACTTATGGGTGTGCTGTTGATTGCTCATTTTTCCTTTTCTACGCGATCACTATACACTATACTCTTGCTCTCACTTTCTCGTTCACCGACGCGATCAAATACATATGTACATACCTATATTTATGGTAATATACACTCACTCGGTGTGTTTGTATGAAAATGAATTTTGCTTACCATGGCTTTGACACACATTTGTTGTTGTTTTACACATTCACTTCAGCTGTTTAATTTGCCTTTAGTTCATTCGCTTTAGTTGCACTCGTCATTTATTATTTTAGTTTATAACCCCGGTGGAAAAATTAAAAATAAATTTCATACATTTTTAAGTGATAATAAAATTTATTCAACACATATAATTTATATGAAATCGATAAGCGTTACTCGATATACATAGTACATACATACTACTATGAGCAAAAATAGTAAGACTATGTTTATAATTTTAAAATTTTTAAGAGATTACATGGCTTTCCTTTTTCCAAAAACTCTTTTCTAATATAAAAAATTAAATTTCGTAGAAACATGTTTTAAACTCGGTCATTGCGACGTCATTTCCGATGTCCCTCGGGAAAAAGATGTACCCGCGTTGACAGGATAACTCCTTACAGGATAACCTAAAGTGAAAAAAAACTGAAAATTTAATTTTTAGCAATCATTTCGATGTTTTTAAAAATTGTATCTCAAAGACCTGTGTAAAATTTTATGAAGATCGTTGAGTAGTGCTCGAGAAATCTTACCAACCAACTTCAAAAATACAGTTTCGAGAAAAACGCGTTTAAAGGCGGCGTGCTTAGCCTAACTAGCCTCAAGCGCACAAGATCTCCGGGCTGTATCTCCGAAACTATTACCGAAACTATTACTCGGATCCACTTTAGGATAATATTCTAGAAATGTTGTGGAATTTAATAAGACTATGTATATAAAAAATAGATTTTTTGAAACCAAGTCATACAGACCTAAATCAAGCGAATACCAATGGTGGCACGATATTGGTTGAAAATTTGGCGAAAAACTCACGATGAAAATTGCAATATGGTACAAAAACCAAGAGTTGTCGTCTGATAATTCCGGCCTCTTTTTACACGCACAGCACTCAAGTAGTAGTTCTTGTTGATAGTTTGGCCGGTCGGAAGAAATTCGGACACACCTCAATTATCGAAGAAAAAGACTTTTAAGTTACTTTTACTTAACACAACCTTGATTTTTGAACTGCTTTAACATGATTTTTGACGATATTCGCCGATTGATGGTACAAACGATTCATTTGCTCGAAACAAATAATTATCACCGAATGACTTTTCATACATTCTGGACGTTTCGGCACCAGAAATTTGATGCGCAAGCAAACTTTAAGGGAACTTCTTTGTTGAATAATTTCACTCATAGTAAAAATCGCGGAAAACAAACGTATACTAGAACTAATGATTATTTTTATGTGAAATTTGTCACAGATGTCACTTACAGTCATACCAACCTAGAAAAAAATATTTCTCATCTTCAAATTGCTTTGAGGAATGCTGCCGAGTTTACAGTCCTTATCCTGATTCCCGATTACTTAAATTTGACTATTTTTGGGAAGTTATGTAAAACCAGTTATTCTGTCTTTTGTCTCAAAAATGCCGTACAAATTCTACGCTATAAAATATACCTAAGCCGGTGTTGAATATTTCCTGTTGGGCAGTTTTCATTTGAATTTATTTTTGGCGTATTTTATCGTATGTTAATCAACCGATTATTTTTAGTTACTCTCTCGGCGTCTCTCTCATTATTTTTCTATTATTATGGTCGATTTTATGAATGAAATTTTTTAGATGTAAATTCAAAGTACACATTTCTATATACATACATATATGTAAGTAGTATGTACTTTTGAATGCTTTTTGTATCAAAACGTATATGATGAAGCATTCTAAATATCCTTCATTTAAAAATATATTCCAAAAACATTCATTTTTGCTACATCCGGTAGCTCAGTAGTATGTGCATATTCATAAACATAAGTTATAATATAATATTTAGCAAATTTTGAAATGAAAAACACATCCAGTAACCGAAGTCGAAAGCATATTTATGTCATGAATATTTATATCACTTCTCTAAATTGTGAATAAATGCGGCATTAAATGGAGTAGATGATGACCTATCGTGCACCAATCAAACATTTTCGTAAATACTCGAGATAAATGCAACAATATCCATAAATTTTATTTTTCCGATTTTAAATTTGGCGCAAGTTTTCAGGCAATGGTTTGAAAGAATGGAGAAGTGCGTCGAATTAGTCTTGTTGTAAGCGAGGATAACTATTGATACTCGTAGTTAAATCATCATGTAAAAAAGAAGACTATTTTCGCAAATCTTGTCATTTACATGCTATATGTATGTATGTATGTATCTAAATATATGCAAATGTGCTAACTATCAATAGCAAAAATTATAATTAAAAGATAATAGTCAGAAAAAGTATACAAAGTGAAAGTCAGTCTAAAACAAAAAAGCAACCAAATGCTTATCGCAAATCTCACTGGTATACATATACCATAATGTATATAATATGTGACCCTATTTGTTGACTTGAGTGCGGGATAATTGCCGCACCGCAATCATTACAAACCGCAGGACGTCGCGGACGCAGCAGGAGCGGAGTTGATTACAAACAAGTAAATGCGCATGCTCACACAATCACTCATACATATGTACATACATATTTGAACACATTGACAAGCATACAATAACATAACGGTGAACGGCTAAAGTAAAAATATAATATATGTTTTCTGTCCTTATCAGCTAAAGGACGATAAAGCCGTTTTGCGGTATTATTATCATGCTATACATACGCTTACGAGTATATTTGTATGTGTTTGTGAGCATATGTGGCTATTCATATTTCCTTTATTTCCTTTATCACTATTGTATTCTATTTTTAGGCGCATTGATAAAGTCAAAGTTAATTTACTAGTACATACAAAATATCGATCGCCTAAATTAGATAAAAGGGATAATAAATTTTGCAGACAGAAAAATGCATTTATTGATCGCATTAATGTTTGAATTAGAATCGATATACTTTCAAATTTCGAGGCAACTAGTATATGCAAAGTATGAAAATCCATATACGGAAGTCTAATCAGGAAATCATATCAACCATATGTATGCATATATGTATGTAAACGAGAAAATACATACATTCATTTCATATACACTCCTGTTCTAGATTTAGCGGATAATGGCGAAGCACGTGCTGTCCATTGCCATTCATATTTAAACCATGTGTATGTACATATGTGCCAATTTTGAAATTTGCAATAATAGCGAAATTACGTTGGTCATCTACATATAGGGGTTTGCAATAAGGATGGTTAGTTGCAAAAGTGACATATGCTAACTGAATGTTCATAGGCTTCCCTGTTAAGGGGCACAGCTTTAGCGAAATTTCGAAAAAAAAAATAATTTTTTCAATATTTCGATAGTAAAATTAAATAAAAATTTCGATATAATATACACAAATTTTAAATGAATATTTCAAATATATTTTCAGTGACAGACTACAACAACTTATTAATATAGATCGAAATTGGGCTGGACGAAGAAATGGCTATTTATCAAATTGAAGTTCTTGGATCAAAAGAATCTTTCACTGATGGGTGTCTAACTATCTTTGAATATCGAGGAATTAACAGCTTCTAGTTCCCTTGAAAGCTTTAAAGGATCGCGTTGCAAATTGAGATGGATGTGGCGTTCTGTTGCAGAAAAAAACGTGTGGAATACAATAACTCACTTGCGCGATTCGGCACTGAATAGAAAACTATCGAGACGAGCACCTTCAATTGACTATAGTTCATCAGAGACTAATAATAAGAGACATTACGAGGGTTGCAACTGAATTAACCCTACTGCCACAGTCCATCAATATTAACTTGATCATACTGAAGAACCCTGTGGTTGGTGGGTTTGTAAAGAACAAAAATTTCAACTTTTTAACCAAATGTTGTCCATGGAAATAGCCACGTAAAATATGCTAAACCACTGTTGGTAACCTGACTTCACTCCAAGTACATATATAAATACACACACACAAACATGCATACATGCTTGTTAAATATTTCAAAAGTTGAAAAGAAGAATCAGGTCAACGAGTGTGACATTTCTGGCGATTTTGCAACCAAGCAACCACCGACCGAGCACAAAAAGGCCCTCACTTGTAACTTAAGTAATTTCTGCAAGATTTGAAATTTACCTACATACATACGTATACATACTTGTATATGAGAATAGTGATATTCTTATACATATATGTATAAATATTTATTATTTTTCTTTGAAGGTAAAAAGCTCACGCGTGCACTTCTTCAAGCACGTACCAAATAATTTGTGTAGATGGAAAAAATAGTGCAAGAAAAATCGTTAAGAACGCTCATTGCTGACATTTCTTGCCACATCGAGGTTAACTTATTTGGATTACGAAGTGTTATTGTTTTTTTTCATTTGATGCTTAAAACATTGCAAAAAATATAGAATTCTTTGGCAAAAAAATCTAAAATAAACGCTTCAATTCAAGGTTGCTTAGATTATACTGACTTAGCTGACTTCAAGTTCTTTGGACATTACTAGAGTTTGAAAACGTAGTGAGTCTCTGAAAAAAAAAACGTAGGACAAAGCGAAATGGTAATTTTGAGAAAAATTTCAACGTTAATTGAAGGACAAGCCTTAAATGAAAAAAAAAACATTATATACATTGAAAAATCTTTACCAAAATTAAGGAATAACATATGAGTATTTCAACTTAAAAGAACAAAAATTATGCCAAAAGCAGAGAAAAAACTATGAATCTGACGACATTCCAATTCGGTTGAAACACCTACTTACTTACAAATCTGAGTTTCTAACGTTCCCAAAATTATTTGTGAGCTTGAAACGTATCGAATGCCAGTAAAACTTGTCTGCTTTTATACATATACTTGTATATACTACTAATAGTTAGATAGATATATGACTTCTACCATTATTTTAATAATTTTTTATATGGCTTTGGAACGTTGGTCCATATATTGTCGTAGTTTCTCATACACAACGCTAAGGGTATTGCCTCGTATCAGAATTCCAAGCATTTAGTCAACTTTTGTCTTCCAAACGATATATCCAATTCTTATAGAATAAATTAGCTCGTATGTTAAGTAGTCTATAAAATGGTTTTCAACAAATTAGGTTTTATAAAAATGTATGTTTTTTCGAAAAAAATCAGGGTATATTTTGAGCCAAGAGTCATAATCAATGATGAAATAGTGACGAAGATGATCATCGCTCGCATTGTATTGGATCTAAAATGCACACAAAGTTAATGCAAAGATTTCGATGACTTAACCATACTGAGTAGTATGGAGTATTCTACAGCGTACATTGTTATATTTTATAATCACGTCCTCCATTTAAATCACATGAATATCTTAGCTAAAAATAAATAAAAATATTCTCCAGCTTGCGGAAATTTCAATTTTATGTGTAAATATTTAAAAATTATAAATTTCTGACAATCACACAGTCCAGCCATATCGGCTTTATTTACACGAGTGACTAAGTACTCGCACGAGGACTGAGCAGTAATTCCTTTGCTGGCGAGTTCATTGATCGCCTGTAGGGGTCGTTGAAGGGCATTGGCGTTTATCAGTGGTTACAGGAAAATTTTCTCTTCACATTTCTTACAAGCGGAAAGCGGCAAACGGCGAGCAGCGGCCGAAAGGCAACAGCAAGTGGAGTACAGCGACTGGCAAGTGGCAAATGGAGAGTGGTGTGGAATGGCAATGCACTTGAAAATCTCAAATTCTCCTTTGCCGTGTACAGTGACCGCTAGTTGAATATAGAGCTATCCTACCGATACACTAATACAAACTCATCAACGCAGACAAGTTGAAGCTTATCAGCTCAACACGAATTCCAATAAATGAACAGGCCTCCAATGCACATAAGTACATGGAACTACATATTCACCGTATGTACATATGTATGTTTGTATGTATATTTGCATTTGCTTTGGAGAGTTTGTGTTTGCTTGTGCGTAAGTGCGTGGAAAAGTAAATGCGATAAAATAAAAACAGCAAAGAAATGTTAGTACGGAAAAGCGATTTTCCTGACAGTTGTGACCAAAAATAACATACATATGTACATATATGTATGCAGTGAAAGAGGATTTTGTATAACTGGCGATTTCCCTACTTACAGGGTGTGGGCAGATGTAGTGACTGCTAACAGCTAAAATTTGGTCTATGCGCAAATATTGGCTCATTTCAATAAAACTTATTTTAAATCCAGCGTTATCGGCAGTTCTGTATGTTAAGAAAAGTGTATGGGTTAGACAAAAATAGAAAACAATGCACAAATAGAAACACAAAAACTTGATCTATAATTATCGGATTTGCAAAATGATACAGAAGCAAAAATGATACATGTTTTACTGAAATTGAATAGAGTACTTCTTTTGATTCGCATATTAGCGCTAATTGCAACAGTAACCTTGTTTCTCAAACTGGGTCCTTTTTCTCTTCTCATAATACTTGGTATCGCATTGCCTGCTGGATCTGGAGAGCTTGGTTTTTAGTTGCTTTCGGTCTTTAGTTTGCTCTTATACAATAATCATAGTTGTCTGTTTTTAAGTATGGGGAAGCATCAGAAGCCGGAGTGCGCAACTAAACCTAATCTACTCCCAACTCCAAACTCTTCCACGGAATCATCTGATTATTTATTACTTCGTGGAAGTGATAAGACATCTAAGTCTCCTCTGTCGCACGGACTCACGGATGTCTCAGTTTTGTTATGATTGAGGCAGCCGCTTCTCTGACAGCTTTCCAGTTTTCAGTGGATTGATACATGAGTGTAGTCAATTTTTTCTCCGTTAAACTCGTTAAACTACCACCGAGTGTTTTTTTAAGTTTTTAGTATGTCATCTACACTAATCAGACTTGTTTGTGGTGTAAGTTTTTGTCATGTAATTCCGATTCAAAACCCTTGGTCGGTTTGGGCCGAGAACACACAAATTCGTCAGTTACCTCTATCCTTTGCGAGTTCACGCCGATTTTGCATCCCATGTACAGACAGATCCTTATGCATTTAGTCCTTCCATTGAATGCGTGAAGCACTCCATGGGTGGACATGGGCGACTCGAATCGAAGAAGCTTTTCATTGAAGCATCGTCTTCCATTCCTTAGTTATTGTGCTTATCTTGCGATGCCATTATAGAGTAATTTTGCAAACTTCGATACCATCTTATTTAGAATTCGAGATCACTATCCATTAGATGTTAGCGGAAAAATTTTTAAAAAGTACATACATACATGTGTATCTACCCTGTGTGTAAAGTCATCTCAGCTCATTGCCAGGAAAAGCTACAATATTGTAAGCAAACGAAGGAAAAACCTCCAGCGGTGAAACGGAAAAACCGATGGATGGATGACCTGATTAGGCGCCGTTCATGGCAACTCAAACCCCCAGAGCAATTATAAGCATACGTAAGCATGTCTGTACACGTGCTTAGGATGGTGGAATAGGCAAAGAGAAATCCATTAGAGTTGTCTAGGGACAATGGCCGCTGCTACAATAATAGTGTCTAATACAAAAACAACTGCAAAACACACACGTACTTGTAGCTTTGACTCTAAGCACAAACTCACATGCATATGTGAATATGTATGTATATGTAGGAAAGCATGAGCGATTGAATGAATATATGTATGTACATATGTGCCTGTGTGTGTCGATTAGACACCTTTATGTGTATAGGTGAAGCGGCGAGCATGCACTGCGCCGGTTTGCGGCTCCACGTGGTTTCGCAGTGGATGCACATGCGGACAGTAGTTCACTGGCCGATTTGTTGCAATGTAATCTGCAGGAAGTGTTTAACAATTGCAACAACAACAAATGTAACAATAATGCTATAAGTAGCACTAGTACAATGGCAGTGCCAGCTTACAGGGAATTGTAAGAAAGTTAGATTTGTTTTTGTGTAGACTGCCTACATACATACATACATACATACATTCATTTATGTACATATATGTATAATAGCAATGTTGCCACAAATAATTGCTGGTATTTTAAAGTTGCTTTCAAAGGATAAGCGCACGCTGTTTGCCGCTTATTAAAGAGTTTAATTTTTCAAAATTATTTAAACTCCATTTTGCGCCTGCTTTCCGCGTCATAAATAATGTACACACATACAACTACATCTTCTACCCTTCGCGCCACCGTTGCATCAATTGTCACAATCTAAAGTGAGCTCAATTGAAAACATTTTCGCTTCTCAGCTGAAAATTGAAAATGCGTGCACTTAATTGTTTTTGATTAAATCGACTTATGGCATATTGAACGCATGTGGCATGCAACATTTTGTTGCACGTGCATTTACATATGCCAATTGACGCTCAACAACAGCATATGCGGCCAACCGAGCATTCGGATGCACAAATACACACATATACTTGCAAGCATCGGTATTTATTTTTAGGGAAGCGCACAGAGAAAGGATTCCTTTAATATATGTACCCCTGCCTGAAGTGTTTGCTTTGTTTGTGCATTGCAGCCCCTGTGGCTTGTGCTTGGTAGCTTTTTTCAATTGTTTGATCACTTAAATTTTGTTCAACAAAACTTTCGTCTTTTACAAATTCATTCAATTCATTTCAATTGCGTTGAGAGCCCATTTCCACATGCGGTCATATGGTACACGCGTCTGACGCAACCCTGACGTCACTTCAACACCAATCGCTCTGACACATTCACAACGTCATCGCCACGCCACGCCATGCCATGTCATTTTTCCATTTGAATGTTTTACCGTTTGATCCTCTTAAATTAGTTGCCACTCACAATGACCAGTAGCTTACTCAAAAGCAGATAGCACCGCAAATGCAACAACAACTACGACAGTATGTTGTGTGGAATATGGTGTCCTACGGGCAGAGTCAATAAAAGTCCTTTTGTTTGTCATCGCCGTGGCAAATAAACCCCAAAATGACTTTCCGGTGTGGTTTATTGACCGCAACGACCCGTTGTGCCTTTAGGGCGTCGAAATTAACATATTGTTTAATGTAGATTTGTACCTCTTGATATTGTGTACATATGTCATGCAGGATTACGGCATGCTTCGCATCCTGAAGGCACAATCAAACTCAATGATGGCAATTATAAAACGCTTTGTGGTTCCGTCTGTGTTACAAATTTCGGTCAAATTATGGTGTAGTTAAGTAATTTACACTTCTGGTTAGTTATTAGCAACAACAGTATGATTTACTGTGGTGATAATAGGACTTTAGCTAATTAAAAAATATAAAGAATATATGAATGCAAACACCAATGCAGATATCATCACATAATTCATCAAAGTATCATAATGATGACACCAACACAATCTAATATGCGCTTCATATCTTCCTTAGCATACATATCAAAGTCATCGAAATTTTTCTGCGATCTGATTGCTAAATCCCAAATGTTACCCAAAGAACAGGAAGTACTTAAATCTCAAAAAAATACAATATATCTGTGTATTAAAAAATGTAAAAAAAAAACATTTTTGTTGTATCACAAAACCATTCAATCTTAGTTGTCTTTAAAAACCAAAGGACTCCAGAAGCATAAAGATTTTGTTTCCTGAAGCCGTGTACCTAAAATATGTCCGGTTATAGGCGAGTTGGCCAGTCGTTAATGCTGATTCCCAGATAAACGAAATTATCTACGACATCGAAGTTATGACTGTCAACATTGACGTGGGATCCAAGTCGCGAGTGCGACGACTGCTTGTTTAATGACAGGATATGTTTCGTCTTGCCCTCGTTCACAACGAGACGAATTTGCTTCGCTCCCTAACCCGTCTGGATCCTATATACATAAAAATAATTATATGTACTAATAGATTCCATAATTGTTTCAATGATGACTTCACTACATTAAAATATAAAACAATTGAGCAATCTTTTTGTGCAGTGACATTTTCGAAGAATCTTGGTCGATCTTCGAAATTTGTTTTTGTACTGACAATTAATAAATGTCATGTGACCAATTGACTCTTTTCGGAAATAATGGATACGCAGTATGGGTTCATGACATTTGGTTTGATTTTTTTTATATATGTTCTTATCAATGACCAAGGGCTCAAGGAGTCTGAAGTAGGAGTTGCTACGAACGGTATTTTCTCCTATGAATCAATAGGAAATATCTAATATATACTATAATATACTCATACACATTGGCGATAGAAAAACCTCTAAAGCGATTTGGAGGTTTTACAAATTTTGACCAATAAGCGGGATTCCTATTATATTGATGTTTTGAGTAATAAACTATGTTTTTTTTTGCACTATTTTGCATTTGACTATTTCTCCTTTTGCCCTGCTATAGTTAGTCCATAGAGTTTATCCACTTATAGGACCCTGAGGGAAAGGTACTGAGGCAGCTTAACTACGTTCTATGCTTTGACAGCACTGCGTTGGTAGATGACACCTATATATTTAACTCTCTTGGGACATCCCTCATCGGTCAAGCCGAAACTGAACTTGAAAGACCAATAATCGATCCTAATATATGTATATATCCGGCAGAAAACTATTACCTAAGCAACTTTTTCGAAAACTATTTGCTTAATATACATAAATATGTATGTAAGCATATTGTCACTATTAACAATCTCCAAAACTTTTTTTCCTCTACATCGCCATCTCAACATAGTCCAACACAAACCAAACCAAATTGCAATACCCATTGCATTTACTAATCCTAATGAATAAATCACAACTTTGCACCCCAAACTCAAACAGCAAAAGCGAAAAGGAAATACCAACAGTTCAATGCCCGTTCATCTCGAGTCAGCTGATATCTCAAAACGTACGAGGATGAGGAAATATGCATGTACGTGCGGGTTACACGCACAACGCACACCAACAAATAGACAAACACACTTTTAAGCCGATTTTCTCCACTGCAATACAAGGAGCGAGAGCAACACGCGCACAAAGATCATCAACATCAATAGCAACACCAACAACAATGCCAACGGGAACAACAAAAGTCAGATCATTAACAGAGCATGATGAACATCACTTCAACCACTCTCTGGGGTTCAATGAACGGCAATTAAATAATAGAAGATGCGCAACAACACCAACGATGTACACATTTATGTGGAGAAATGTAATGGAAAAGGAATAGGAAAATAATGGAATAAAATTCTTTCACAGCAACCAACACATAGGAACACAAAAGTTTGCGGCGCAAGCAATCCTCAGAATCTAATATCGTAAAGGCGCAAAAGTCAAATGCCTGAGGCAGACAAAGAAATGCTGGATCATTAGAAGAGATAATAAGAAAGAGCAACTGGGAGGGAGATAAAATGGATGGCTGAAGGAATGTTTGTATTGTTTAAACAAAGAGCTTAGTAGAAGGCGTTTGTGATTGTTAGACAGTAGCTTTTAAAATTATTAACAAAAACTTGCTTTGCACATACTTAAGTATGTATGTCACAAATACTTTCAGCTCATAAATATACATACATACATATGAGTATGTTTTATAAAAGGACTATTAAGGTGTATAATAAATGTTCACTCCGTCTTTAACAGCTCAGAAGTTTAGATTGGAAATGGTAATGGAACCGGAATGTGTCATCTCAATCTCAACCTCCCAATGGAATATTTAACGGTGTTAAATATATTTATGGTAAAAATTTCTATGAGGTATTCGTATGACGTCATCACACCTCATATAATCTTTAATTTTAAAACTAGATAAAAATAAAATGTTGAAAGCAGAAATCTCAAAACTAAACGTTTTCAACACAAAATCAAAATCCTTGCTTCTTATCATCACGGGGAACGTGATTGTTCTGACGAGTTTCAAGCATGATATTTTTTCCCAGTCGATCCTTTCCTTGACGATTTATTCTGTTATACACAAATTTGATATGCATTTTAATTAGCCACGAATTTCATTGAAATGTTTGAATTTTGAAACTGTGCCAGACGGGACTAGATAATTGTGTCATGCGTGCTTTGTTCTTTGTATACTTCTTAGATAATTAATAGTTGTGTTTGAATCCTTATCGCCTAGAGATCTCATTGGAGTGCTGTAACATCTTGCTTTTCTGTCGCCATTTGATTATGACTGTCAATTTATTTAATGCCAGTTGTTTGTTCGATTCGCCACTTTCTAAGTCCATTACGTTAGGTTATAATAACCAACACCCATACTGACCCCCTACAACCTTATGTCTCATAGGTTAAGGACCTTCATTATTTTCTGTGCTGCACTGAATGCATTATATATAAAAAAAAACCAAAATTTAAAAAATCAAAGGCAATACAAAAGGACGCTAATGGAAAAATGGAAATCATACCAATAGCATAAAAGGAATTTAGATGATCGTCAAGTGAACCTAAGAATAAGAATGAGCTGACAAACAATCGAAGAGGTGAGAAGTCATGCTGAGCCATAGACACACACAACATTGATTAACAATTTGTATATATGACGTGTATGTACATATGTATGTCCGTATAGTAGTAATATCCGTAGGTATTGCTTAGGAATCCTGCTTTATCGCTGCGCCAGGATGAGTGTCTGAAAATAAGCAACCACAAACGACTGCTAGCATGAAATTGGAGAGCGCACTAAGGTAACAGATACGCGTATGCAACTCTGCATACGTATTCGTATGAATAACAAATTGAAGATTGAAATTGAAGTTGATTTTGTTGTCGATGTTGTTGACGATGTGCACGTGTTTTCCAAGAAAGCAAGCGAACGAGCGCGGGAGTAAGCCATCTTGTATACATATCTACATACTATATACATATGTATATGGATATGTGTGTATGAAGTAATCTAAGAAAATAGTAAGCGTGTGTAGGGTTAGTGTTTAAGGATAGAAAGGAGTGTTGTGCCGATGCAACAGTTGAAGTTGACAGCAGGCATGTACAGTAGGTGAAAGATGCAAGTGAAGAGCTATTAAAATTGATTTTTATTTTTCATTTTTTTCATTTTTTTTTTTGTGTCTTAAAGGGATGTGAAATATAATTTGTAACTTGTTGATAGCGTTGTTTTTTTTTCTCTGCTTGTTGATTGTTGTGATTTGTCTTTTTTTTTTTGTAGCTGGCGCAACCCCTGTGTACTACTTTTTCCCCTAAATTAATGTAAATAAAGGACAATAACAAAACACACCTCCGTCTACGCGAAATTCAATACCAAAAGTGGAGTATTGATTTTTGATGTTTTTTAATTGTTTTTGTTTTTGTTTTTGCTATGCTATTTCAGCGTTTAACGTGAGGATCAAACGATTTGCCACAAGCTGGGAAATTCAATACGTCAAAGTATGCCGACACCATACATACATGTGTATTGCATAAGTATGTCTGTCAGTGTCGCTTGCTGGCTTTCTAGCGCCCGGGTGTTAAAGCAATTTGTGTGCTAATGCTGTCTAAATTTAGCATTAGCAGCGTCAGGGCAAACATGAGTGCAAGGACTCATGCCAAGCGGCGGATTTCAAAAATAGCGCCCAGGATAAGCGCTGCGAGCAAAGGAATGAAGAAGGGTGAATAGCTGCAAAGATATAAAATAAATATATAATTAACAAATATGCAGAGCGAAGTAATGCGAAGGCTAAGGGTGTGTGCGATAAAATTGTATAAATTATGCAGAAAATACATACTTGTACACAGAGTTGTATAGCATAAGTGCAATACGCATGTGTGAAGGCGCGCCACATCAACGTTTTAGCGATAGGCGAAGATCGCCTGGGAACTCTGCCCACTCGAGGGTAGTTTCAGGGTGCAGTAGCAGCCCCTGCAATGGTTCTTAAATAGATTACAGCATTGAAATGTGGCTTGTAGCTGTTGCGCATGCGCGTGGCCTGCAATCAACAGTAGCAGTAATTGCGATGATGCATGACAATTGGCGGCAGCGACTATAGTGATTTCCAAAGCAAAATAGAAAAAAAAAATAAATTTGAGAAGTTCGCAATCACAGGAAGACGAGTGGCATTAATTTAAAAATATTAAATGAATCTCTCATTAACGCATAAAGGCAGTGAGCCAAAGAGGGTAGCTGCCTTTTGAGGCCTGAGAACGTGTATTATTACACGAGGCGACAAAAGTTGCTAATTCTCGGGCGATTCTCTTTTGCTGTCGCCCATTACCTTCACACGAGCAACTTGTGTTGCGCAACTCTGTTCGAGTTTTTTTCTCATTCTCTTTCACTTTACTTTAACCCATTGTCTACTCTTTACTTTAACCCATTGTCGTTTCTTTTTCCTTATGGGTATTTGGGCCACTCTATCACATATATTAATCAGTTCTGACAATTAAAAAAAAAATTTTATTTAAAATTCAAAATTAAAACAAAGATTATATGACAGACTTTCACATAAGTATGTACATATGTCACCCTTTTCGCTATCGTCTGAATCAATTTGTATGGCTTTCTCCATACATTTCAAAATATCTTTAATTAATTCGATACTCGTCATACTCCATTTTCTAAAATATTTATATTATATTATGTATATTTGTATACATATTTGCAAATTACTTGCCAAAAGATGAAATTAAATTTTTTAAATATATTCCAAATATTAATTTAAAAAAAAAATATACGCAAATGCAACTATGTACTACGAAAGAAAGAACACGAATGCCGAAAAACGTCGCAGCGAACTGCTACGAATGAGAACACAAAGCGAGTTGCTGAACACTGGAAACTCGGCGCGATTCTCCTCTCCTCGTCGCCCCCTCGCCTATAAACCAAGAGTTGCCGAGACAAAAGTTGCTGCGTGTAATAAGCCACAACGCTGATAGCGCTTAGAGGCAACACGAAAAAAAGAAATTGTGTTTCGTTTGCGCTGATTAGTGACCATACACACATATACATGAATACATACATACATACGTACAAGCATAAGGATTCCATTACTCAATTGCCCGCAAATGTTGTATTTAAGGACCACGATAAGGATAACAGCAAAATGGAAACGAAAATGCCACATTATCCCACGTTTGGGCACTCCCTTCATTCTCGAGCACAATTTTGTTAAAATTTTATTAATGCAATCCTTAAGTGCTGTCCCTCATTGTTTACCACATTCACATCGCTTCGTCAATTTACTCTTCGACTGGATTTTTAAAATGTTAATTTTTCACATTACAGCGTTTGAGCGTTGCCGTTCGCGTTCAACCCCAGGCGAGTTGGGTTAAGTGAAGCAGAAAAAAGTGATAAATTGCTAATCGTTCGAAATGAATTTATTATACTACAATTAAAGGAGCAGAGTCAATACACATATACATAAATACAGATCTGACTTGAAAACATAAGTACATACGTAAAAGAGTGAACAATGCAAAGAAAGAAAAACGAGAGCGTCAGAATGGCTTGGCATACATTAAATAAAAATGAGTGTAATAAAAATAAAATAAAATAAACTGTAGCAAAACCTACACATACATACATAAAGTTAAAGCAACTGAAAAGTATAAGTATAGCCAACCCTCTAAGTCCAGTCAACGCTCACAAGCGTCTTCTACAGACAATTCCTGTTGATCAGTTAGCTGCTTCAATGCTTCAACATTCGATCTCTCCATCAGACGTACAATTCACTAAATCCACAATTATATTTGCTTGTATGTTTGCACTGTGAATGGATCGATGGCATACAAATATATACAATTGTATGCAGCGCCCCTATCTGTCTTATTCTTTTGCAAACTTAACCACTTTTTGTACCTTCACTGATTAATTGTTGAGCCTTTTTATACCCAAGTAACGCTTAGTGGACTAGCGTTTTCTTTTGTTTCGATGGGGGAAACTTTCATAAATGCCGCAATCCCTACCTCTTTCGGGACCCTGCCCTATAAGTACTCTTATACCATGCTGGACTTGCATAAGAGTATGTACATCTATGTATTAACCCCTAGCTCCTACTGCAGTTCACTGGTCCTATGTGACCTGCGTTGAGCATTTATTTATATGACTAAACTCAGCTAAGATTGGCTCTTCATGGCCACATTTTTGGACTTCTTTTCTCTAATTTTTCTGTTTTCGGAACTATGTTGTCTTTTGTTTCTCCTCTGTTTCTGCAGAGCAATTGCTAACGAATTCTTCACTGCGCTAAAATATAAGATCTACGAATTTTAACCTTGGCTGTGAAAGAGATCAGTAAGCTCCTTACAATATCTAAAAAAATGGGCACCGTTTTAGCCTAATTTTAGGATAAATATTTTGGCCAACATACTAGATAGTCTGAATATACATACATTTCGTCACCTGAAATGCAAAATAACGTATCATCAAAAAAATCGAAATTGAGTGTCTTATTGATTACGCTTCACTACTTCAAATTATATATTTACATAATATTACATATGTTCAACATTTTCTGGTTCTGCGGTCATAAATAAACCAGTCTTAACCAATATTAATATTTTGTTTCACTCAGGTTCGATTTTATTTCGTGTTTCATTCATGCGACTGTAAATTTCTGACAATGTTGTTACGTTATTTTGCATTTCAGGTGACGATATGTAAATATTTTGAAGAATATTTTCGAAGGAAATACAAGCCGGTAACCAAAAATGTATGATACCGATTCGAAAATGTTGCTAGTCCGCATTAATTATATTTCTTTGACAGTATGAAAATGAACGAGCTACAAGGTGCTTTACTTCTCGCCTTAAAATCGATTGGACCATAAGTTTCGAAGCCGCGGTTAGCCTGGACTGTTGTGGAAAATAGATGTAATCGGTTTAATACCTATGTATATTACTCTTAACATAACGTTGTTCTGGTTGACTTGATGGCGATATGAAGACTATTGATATATCCTTATTTGGTTTCGATCGATTCTAATGTTACCTTTTTTCTTGTTGGTTGGAATGGTTGCTTTACCGCAAACGAATCATTTTATTCGCCATATAAGTGTCGTTCCGTTTCAGGACTATGTACATACTCATTTGGCTGTATGTATACATATATGTACCGACATCCTTGTTGCATTATTGGGGTTTCGATGCGATAAAAAGTAATGCTATCAATGCTTATCTTCATGTTTACTTATATTATTTACATTTCTCTTCAATTTATATCAATTTAAGGCTTCTTACTCATATAGTAGTTCTGGGCGCATACATGTCGATAATTCATATACATACAAACACATATGTATGTGGTTATGTACAAAATTAAACAAAATTGAACTTATTTACATTCGAATGTTTTATGTCAACAGTTCGTCCCTTTTCTTTGAAGATTCCTGAAAACACTTAACTAAATATTCATGAGTCAAACATATTTTTTATGATTCTTAGGGTACAATGTTAGGTTGATATATGTATGTACATATAATATTTGATTATGAGTAATAAATGATGGCTATTCATTACATAATGTGCATAAGAGTTATCATCGTATTGAATAAATAGTGAATACTAAGTAAACGCGGCATTTTTCTAATATGAATCATTTAAAGACAGCAAAATTCAATATTGTCATACATTAGTTATGCTCCGCTTGAGTTTTCTCATCAGCACTTGTATTGACTTCCTTGCTGCAAACATGGGTCTGATCCATAAATCTTGGCAGGAACATAACTGTTAAATGCTCCCAGTTCGTTTTAAACTATGGTCAGTGGCAATCAAGTTCCTCAGACGAAGCTCAGTGATTCTAATGCTAACCAAGTTCCACTTTATCCAAATATTTACGTTTCATATACCCTGAACAGAGTATATTAAGTTTGCCATGAAGTTTCTAATATCAAAAAAACATCGTTCTTACAGGTCCTTTTCTCGCCAGAAACTACTACATACGTACATTGCCTTTTATATTTCGGGATTTGAGAACAACGCTTTATTGATTTTCAAAATATTCTCGATTGAGGTCTATACACTTTTACATGCGTTTGAACCAATTGTCGAAGCACTCTTGCCACTCTGATTGAGGTATCTCTAAAACATGCCTTTTGACAGCATCAACCGCCTCTTCAGATGTCGAAAAACGAATACCTCTTAGATTTGAAAGGGAATACAAAGAAGTCATTCGGTGCCAAGTCAGGTCTATACGGAGTTAAGTCGTTGCATGAGAGCTCACATTGTCATGGTGAAGAGTGATCCGTCTTCGGCGTTTAGATTTCCTGATTTCTTGAAAGACAACTGGCAAAGAAATGATTGTGTACCTCTTAGAATTTCTAGTGGTATGTTTGCGACATGGCCAAAACCAGTCGACCATTAGCTTGGAAGTGTTTCGTGCGCGAACAACTATTGTTGAATTCGGCTCATCTTGAAAACCCCTATCAGTCAACTACTGTTTACTGTCATGCTCATACGCGTAAATCCACGATTTATCATCTGTCACGATGTTTTAGACGTACCGCTACCGTAATTTGTTAACATTCCTCTCGACAAATTGTGTGGGATACCACATAAACAATTTTTACAGTTCATGCAATGGCTATAGTTGTCTCAATCTCACGATAGGTCACATGGCGATCTTGGAATATATAGTTTTCGCAAACACAACCGCTTTCAGACGGACTCCTCTTGAGCGGGTAATTTTCGGAATTTCAGCATTGGATCTTCAAGTCATAGTCAAAATTGAGGTTTCCAAAAGTCTTTAGGCATCTTGGTGTTCGGACACAAAGTGCATACTTATTTGGTTCCCAGCGACAGCGACAGCGATTATCGAGAAGATTGTGAAAGTAAACACCGTGTAATTTAACAATTTCTAGTCAAATTTTACTACAGTTATCAGATATAAGTAGTATAATTTGCCATAAAACTTGTCGCATGATTTCTGAATATACATACATAGGTATTAATACAAGACTTTATACATACATACATATGTATGTGTGCGTGTCAGTCGTGCGTAGAAATTCACACAATATCGCTACTGCAGTCAACTCCTTTTGTGTACGCACCAACGTCACGCATTACTACATACATATGTACATATATGGAGGCTGTTTGTAGCGATCCACGTCAAGATCACTTTGCCGTCGTGCTGCATTTGACTCTGCAACACACAACTAGTTGCTCTTACGCATGGCTCTTGCATCCTCCACACACACACATAAATAAATGTAAACTGATAGAAACAGCAACTCACACCAACAACATCAAATGCGATGGGATGGAGTTCAACGAACTGCATTCACCTCGGTCGCAGCGATGCCTGCTGCACTTGTGTACTCCTTGGCAGCAGCGCGGCGTGACGTTTTCAATCCTTTCGTTTGTTTACGCTGACTACCTACACTGTTACAGTGCGCCTGCACCCCGTGGCACCTTACCCCTACGTGGCGGTCGTTGCGCTGTTGTTTTGTTTGTTGTTTATTTTTCTGCTTTTTATTTGTTTTGCTCATTCACTTTTCCGGCATGCTGACTTCGCTGCACACATACGCACTCACACTCAGGGATGTATGTATGTATCCTCGTCTTTTGGGACGTTGACTTTCCTTTGCCGTTGGCTTTGTGACTTTCCTTGTAGGCAAGGCGGATTTTCTTTTCGTCTTACGACTCCTGCATTTGCCCCTGTTGGCTGGGGCTGGGGCTGGGGCTGGTGCCGGCGCAGTGGTGACTACAAGTGCATGTGCTTGCTTGTTGTAATTGTTGTTGTAAGTGCAGTGCTATCCGTTTGGCTGCACAATGCTGCAGCATAATAGTCGATAGCAGGCAGCAGGCGGGCTGCGGCCACCAACAGAAAGGAGTAATGTTGCATGATTCTTGTGATGGCAGGAGGCCAACTCGCAACAGACGCGTCGTGGCATACCACATGCAACAAGAAAAGTACAGCAACACAGTACTGAATACTGGTGTGCTTATAAATACAATATTTAAATATGTATATGTACTCAGCCATGTGTGTGTGTCTGCTTCACTGGAGCCTGTTGCTTGGCGGTGTTTTGGTGTGTGGAAATGTAAACACTACCGCAGCCTTGCGCTAGTCTTTACACGCAGGCTCCCTTTACTTGCCATGCGGACAGCTTTCCTTCCTCCCTCTCAGCCTTTCTCCAATCGTTTTACTCATTGCTGGTCGCCTTATCGCCAACACGCCTGTTGCAATAATGCTTTTAGTGGCACAACCAGTTGGTTGCTCTTTCAATTCCTGCTATCGAGTGGAGTTGTTAGCAGTCTCATTGGCCCGTTGCGCTTACTGCTTCCATTTTTCATTTTTCATTGCCGGCTCCACTTCAACTGCATCCTCCTCTGAGTTGATTTTGCCGCCTTTCGGTCTTCGTATACTTCGCCGCCACTCAACTGGAGTTGCTCTGTGTGGCACTGTGAGGTTGGTGCGCCCCACTTGGATGCCTGTTGTTGCTCCGCATATCCCTTTTTAGTTGGAATTTTTCATTTGCCTCGCTATTCCTGCTTAAATTGTTACCGATCTTGCTCCTGCATTTGCAGATTTGCCATACACATTGCTTTATGCATCCAAACATACATACATAGATATGTACGTGATATTCATATTTCTGCAAAGTAAGTATTTGTATGCCGCCTTTGGTTTGATCTCTGAACCATCGAGTTCATCTGCCGTTTCGAGGAACGCTTTCAAGGAATTGGTGCAATCAGATCATCTATGATTATACCGCGAACTTTAGTAGAGCTATTTTGAACAAGTACTCGTTTCCGAATTCGTTTTAAGTAAATACATATATGTGTATGAGCAAGTTTTTGTTAGTAAAAAAGAAGTCAGTCTTTGGATCAATTTAGTTTCAAGGTATTTAAGATTCCAAATATTTTAGACAACAACAAGTTAAATAGCTCTAGATTTCGAACGACTCGATCCTTTTTGGTGTATATCAAAAATTTAATTTCGCACCGATAACTACAGGGTTTTTCCGAAAAGTAATAAGACTGAGTCGATTAAAAAAAAAAATTATTGAACCATCCTTTGCAATTCCTTACAAATTTTCAAAATAGGCTTATTCGTCGACGCAGCGCTACCAGCGCGATTTCCAAGCATTGAAGGCGTCACGAAAGGCATTCTCCGGCATACCCTTGAAGGCCGAGGTGCATGCTGCTTCGTCTGAAAATGCTTGTCTTTCATCGGTCTTTTCAGGCAAGGAAACAAAGAAAAGTCCGAGGAGGCCACATCTGGGCTGTATGGCGGCTGCGGAAGCGTTGGGATGCCGGCCTTGGTTAGGTAGCTGTTCACAATCGACTGCGATGTCTTGTCGGAGCCGCAAGACCCTTCGTTTGAGTCTCTTGAGGACTTCCACGTAAAACCTGGCGTTGACGGTTTGTCCAGGAGGAACAAATTCATGTTGTACGATGCCTTTGACGTCAAAAAAGACAATGAGGATCGTTTTCACTTTGGATTTGCTCATTCTTCCGGTCTTCAACAGCGACCTCTTCCCGGCCCTCCAAAAAGGCATGGTGCCACAGAAACACACCACTTCTTGCTAAAGCAACATCTGGGTAAGCCTGCCTGATCATATCAAACGGCTCTGTCGCATTCAGTCCTATTACTTTCTGGACAAACCCTGTATGAGCATATGATAGTATAAACCTAACATTATTCCTATTATGAGAAGGAGAGATGTTTTCTCAAAACTTGTGCATAAGTATCTATTATCTTCGATAAAAGCGAAAGCTCCCAGGTCAAGTTCCTACCTCTGCCTGTCTATTTCCCATCGATGGTGTTTTGAACCTCTTTTACCCGCAAGGAGCTTGACTGTCTACTTCATTAATAGAAAAGCCAAATCCACCTGCTTTCATTGTAAACAGGATTCTCGCTTTGTGGGTCTCTATGTTTGTATATATAAAAACAACACACTTTTTATTGTCTTCTTACAAACGAGTATTTTTTTGCTTTGAAAAGTCACTGCTTTTCCCAAGGAAATTCTCTTTGTTTATACTTTACGTTATCTTCTGAGTTGGTGAGGGCATTCAACTTTTCCCCAACAAAGCGCAACAAGTGTAGTGTCAACACATACATATGTACATATGTACGTCCATGCTACGTTGGTAATAAAATCATCCTCATTCTATGCAGGCATACTATACATGCATATGCGGTATAAAATGATATGAACAGCCCATACAGGGCTGGCAAATGCGGCGAGGCAGCAATGCGTTTCAGCGTGATGAGTTGAGCATTTTCCACATACACACTGTTGCTGCCTCACAATATCACGTGTATGGGTGTTGTTTATTTTTGTGTGCTGTTGATTTTCCTTGGCTGCGACTGCGCAAGCGTAACTGCGATTTTCCATTTGTTGGCGCAACAGCGGACAACAACCGCAAGTAGTGAGTGAGAGAGAGTACAAGCGCCCCTGTCTTTCTTCCCCAATAACAATATGCAAAGATATACAAATGTACGTACACTGCACGTGGACAGGAAAGTGTGTAGAAAGTCAACAGAAGACTCTGTGCTGCCTAAATGACTGTTTTTTTGCGCTACAATCCATCGCCTTACCTCACGTAGGCAACCCAGCCAGATGTGGCAAAGCGTAGCAACAACTGAAAGCGGAAGAAACCTTCTTTCACCGTCTATCAAAGGCTTGGACTACTGTGGGCTCGCGCGAAAAGCTTTTGAGAATCTGCGGTTGTTTACTTCCCCGCTCACAGTTCTCCATCACAGTATTCGTCAGTTACAGCACACTAGATGTGTGTGCCCCTTGTCGCTGATGGGATCTGGCCGTTGGCCTTAATATGCGAAACCACACGGCACAATCTGAGTAAATACAAACTCACTTCAGTATCAGCACTCATAAAAATGACAAATTCCAGAAATTACAAGCGCTACAACAGCAAAAAGAGTTAAAAAATAAATTAATTTTGTTGCCTTCATTACAAGCTCGCGGTGGAGTTGGCGGCGCGGATGTCGAAATATGCGCAAGTCTTGCCGAAGTGTGTGTAAACAAAAAGGAAAACTTGAGGGCCGATTATTTTTTGAGAATTAAAGGTTAAGAGTGTCACAAAGCAAGGGTGCAGTGTTAAAATACACTTTAAAATGTGCGCAAAAAATGGGAATTCAGATTTCTTAGCTTCAATGTAAGTGCCACTGCTAACCCATTTGCAAGAAGTGGTTTTTTAAAGTCTGACTTCAAAACTTAAACCTGAATGGTACTAAAAAAATACAATTTTCAGTGCAAAATAAAGTTACTGTCCACTAAATATTCGCTGATATCGTCGATTAATAAATTTTACTCTATCTGGCACACCTTTTCCGTATCCATAAAGTGCCGGACGGCTTTAGCGGCTTTTAAGACATTAACGCATTTATCAGGGCGCACTGACAAAACTTGACCCAAATCCTTAACAAACATAGCCGCCAAGTGCTGTCAAAATCACGTCGTCTCTACTGATAGACGATGTACTATATATAAGAATTCGGCATAGAGAACGAACTTTCCGTCAAATCAAACTTTCAGTCAAATCATACTTTAAAATCCTATATAATGCTTCTTTTACATTACCATTTCTTGGTTGCCAGTCTTTATGTTTAATCTAAATTACCAATAAATAATTATAACATGCCAGTTCGTTTTCAGTATTCGACATGATAAATAATGGGTTTCGAAATCATGGTCTGTTTTATTTGATATTGGGGTTAAGCGCAAAATCGGTGTCGTTCCACTTGATAGGCCCGAAATTAGTTAAGTAGCCCCATGAAAACTTTTTGAGTTCTTGATCCATCCAATTATTTATAAAAGGTACCCATATGATCCATAGCAATCAACTTGTTATATTGACTCGAACTATTTTCTCGACCATTCAATACTTAACATATAAAAACATGGACAAAAGTATTCAAACCTACCCAAATCTGAGACATTCAGAGTTGTGAATCGCAGTCATGACCTGCTCCATCACAGCCTTCCGCAAGTCATTGAATACAAATTTCAAATATAACATTCAAGAAGATATATACAGTGAGTGCCACTCAAAATGGCCCACCTGTGAGAAGTTAACAAAACGTGTTATAAACAATAAAGCTTAGTTTTTCTATTTTCTTTTTTTTATTTTTCTTAACTTTTAGACAACAGCCAATAAAAAAAACTTAAAAAGATTCATTGATAAAATAATACTTCCAATATTTACGCAAAACAAAAAATTCACATCGAATTATATGAACCACATAAAATGGCCCACTTATTTAAGTTTAATAAAATACATAAAAATATCATTAAGTAATTAGAAATTAGTACTTTGTGGGATAACCTCTTTGATTGATAACTGATTTTAACCTATTAGAAATAGATTCCACCAATTTTTTTGTGTAGTCGGGAGGTATTTTTCCCCACTCTTCCATTAGTGCGGTCTTGAGATCATTTTGATTTGATATTGCGCGCTTCCGAATTTCAATTTCCAATTTATGCCATAAGTTCTCAATTATGTTTAAATCGGGAGATTGCGGAGGTGTTTTTAAAACTTTAGGGCAGTTATACAATAACCATTCTTTCACGATATGGGCCGAATGCTTCGAATCATTATCTTGATACAAGTGAAATGTACTCTCTATACCCAGTTTATTTGCACTTTGTTTTAGATTTTCTCGCAAAATTTGTAAATATTGGAATTTGTCCATATTTCCTTCCACGAAGCAAAGATTTCCAACTCCTGCAGCCGAACAAGCACCCCACACCATCACATGTCCACCCCCATGCTTCACTGTAGGTCGAAGATGTTTCGGATTAAGCTCTTCATTCGGTCTTCGCCATACGTTTACTCTCCCGTCTGATCCAAATAAGTTAAATTTAGATTCGTCCACAAATATTACGTTTTTCCAGAACTCAAAATATTTCATGTGGTAGTTTTGAGCGTACTCTAAACGATTTTTCTTGTTTTTCTCACTAACGAATGGTTTTTTCCGAGCAATTCTTCCATGTAAACCAGCCTTGTGAAGAACCCTTCTGATAGTTGTTGCACTGGATTTTGTATTAAATTGTTCAGCTAACATATCTCGAAGGTTTGGAGCACTTAGACGTGGATTTAATTTTACTTTTTTGAGAATCCAACGCTCTTCACGTTCATTTAGCACTTTCTTACCAGGATGTTTTGGTTTGTTTGCAATTCGATTTTCTTCGTTATAGCGTTTTATTATATTTTTTATTGTGCTGCGTGGTCTTTTAACTATATCTGCTATTACTCTTTGACTTTCACCGTTTTTATAATGTTGTATAATTAAACTTCGTATTTCATTTGTGGTTTGAGGAGCCATTTTACGAAAATGTGCAAGATCTTACACTCTCAAAATCGCAAACAGAAATAAAAAGTCGGTCTGATGAAAAATATGTCTAAACTAACTAAACAGACAAAAAATTGCTAACGGTTTTAGTAAAATACAGTTATTTGAGTTGATTTCAACGAGAGGGTCATTTTGAGTGGCGCGTCATTTTATGGTGTATTTTAACATTTTCTTGTAAATATTGAAAATACCGCTATTTCACTCAATGCCTTTTGGTTTTTTATATTGCTTACTAGTTGAGGTTTGAGGAAAATAATAGCAATTAAAAATAAATAATAAAGGCTTGGTGTTATAGCACGTTTTGTAAACTTCTCACAGGTGGGCCATTTTGAGTGGCACTCACTGTACATAAGGACACACATATTTATGTATAAACAGGATCTTTATACAACATAGGTACAACAACGTCAATCACATCTTCATATAGCATACAATAACTCCAAATACTCCTTTGACATACACAACCACACCACCAACCAACCGTCGAACCATGGACGCAACAAGTACAGTCGACCGACGCGTACAAAAAGCCACAACGCTCAAACGTTCAAAGGATCTCAGACACAAGTAATTTCAATAAAGCCCGCGAAGCAGGAAAAAAATCTGAAAATACGTAAAAAATAAAACAACAACAGTAAACAAGTGATAAAAAAGACGTTAACAAAAAATTGAAAAGAGAAACCGGCAAGAAATGCCTGTTGCCTTACCAAACCCCCGACCATTACACGCTACTCACTCCCGGTCGACGCAACATATCCTCCACAACACATTTGGGGATCACACGCTGCCAATCGAGCGCTTCAAACCGATTCGCCATTAAGTGTGCGTGTGTGTGTATGTGATATAAAGTATGTGTATAATTGAAGATTTTATGGTAGAAGGACATTAATGCTTTACGCCAACTCATTGTCTTCGTGGTCGCCGGTACGCTCCAGCCACGTGCAACGAGCGCTTCACTCCTTCGACGCTCTGACGTGACCGTCTTTATTGGGCGATGATTGCAGCGCAGAGGATCAAACTGGTTTCCCATTTTTCAAATACTGTTGTGTATAAATAAAACTCCTTTCAACTTGATATTTAAACATGTGTGTGTACATATATTCGATGGTTGGGTTGTGGAGTGTTGAGAAACCAGTTTGAGCTATCAGCCAACCTTCCAGCCATCCTCCTTGCGCCGAGCATGATCGTGATGACAAAGCCCCGACTATTGTTGTTGTTGACTTGTTGTTGTTATTGTTGTATTTTTACCTGCCTGGTGGCAGGCTTGGGATGGCAACACACGCGGTCTTCCTTGGCTCCCACGAAAAAGGGATACAAAATATACAAATATGTTTGTATGTATGACTGTATATGCGACAGGCCCGAGCGTCGCCCTCGCTAACTGACTTTGCCTGTTCGCTGCTGCTTTGATTGTTGCATATTCCTGTTTGGGCGCTTGTGTTGGTGTTGGTGTTGTCACGGTTGTGCCTTGATTATTGCTTTTGTACTTGTATTGCACAATCCTTTCGCTTTTTGTTGTTTGCTTCGACTTGTTCTTTCTTTTTGTGGCATAATGTTTGTTTGCTTCATTTACAAAAAAGTCAATTCCATCAACATTTGCTACATCCCTTTATGCTCGTATATATGTACATATGTGAGTACATGTGTTTATGTGCTGATGTGTGCCTATCCCTGTTGTCGCCTTCTTCGCCTTTGTTTATTTCCATCCTTTCGACTTACGGCTTGCTACACACAAGATCCCCTCAAAGATGGCAGTGATCGCAGCGATCGCGGTGCAGATCTTTGGGGAGCGCGCGTGTAGGCAAATAAAATAAGAAAAATCACACCCAAGTGTCCAACGTCCCGAAGAGAGCTCAGTATGGACTGGCTTGGATGGTGGGACAGCGATATGAATATGAAAGATGCCTGGATATGAGTGGCGTACGTGCATATATTTGATATATAGACTAAATACATACATACATACCTACTCTTGCATATTTGGCGTTGTATCCCAGTCGGACGTTATTTCGTAGGGAGTTAAGAGGATTTGCTGACTGCACAGAAATATTTTCGTAAAACACACACTCAAGCATGGATGGTACATGGGGCATAACGAAATGTCATGAAGGATAAATTTGAGTTTGATGTGATGCGTTCAGCAAGAGGCGCTGTAGGGGATATGAATCACCGATTTGCTTCATTAATTTGAATTTAACCAAGCGACTGCTTTTATTACAAAATAAATTCCAGAAATTTGCGAGCATATGACTTACGGATCTCTTTCACTTTGTTTAATATAAAAAAGACTCGGTCCATCATTATTAATTTTTCTCCTCATTTAAACTATTCCCTAAACACAATAAAAAAAAAAACAATATTCTAATTATGATCTTGGCATATTAATTATTTATCAAAATTTATATTATCGCCTTTAAAGTAATCCAGATGTAATACACTTACGTCAACGGTTTTCCAGTCCTCGAAACACTTTTCATAAGCAAATTTTGGGGTGGCCTTTAGATCCTTCAGCGAATTTTGTTTTATCTCTTCGATCGACTGAAAACAGGCTCCATTCCGGTGATTGTTGACTTTTTTACATATCAAACTCATAAATCCATGAATGTGGAATCGGAATTCGCACTATCAAGCATGTCCAAAGAGACCTGTTTACGGCACTCTTTATACCCTGAACAGGGTATATTAAGTTTGTCACGAAGTTTGTAACACCCAGAAGGAAGCGTCGGAGACCCTATAAAGTATATATATAAATGATCAGTGTGTTGAGTTGAGTCGATTTAGCCATGCCCGTCTGTCGGTCTGTCTGTATATATTCGAACTAGCCCCTCAGTTTTTAAGATATCGTTTTGAAATTTTGCAAACGTCATTTTCTCTTCACGAAGCTGCTCATTTGTCGGAACTGCCGATATCGGACCACTATAACATATAGCTGCCATACAAACAGAACGATCGGAATCAAGTTCTTGTATGGAAAACTTTTGCATTTGACAATGTATCTTCACAAAAATTGGCATAGATTATTTTTTAGGGCAAAAAAGTAATCTCCGATGTTCAGATCGGTTAACTATAGCATATAGCTTCCATGTAAACTGAACACATAGTAACTAAAAGATATGCACCTGTAAAGGGTATATTAGCTTCGGTGCAGCCGCAGTTTATGTTTTATCTTGTTTTTGAAAAAAATTCAGCTTTATCTAGATGAGTCGAGCAAGTTAACGTTTTTTCTTGTTTTTTTATATGACTTGGCAGAAAACATTTGACTGACATAATTTTTTTACTTTAAGACGAAAGGATGCTACAGAATTCTCTCAAAGGAGCATTCGGTTGAATCTAAATCACTTCAATATTTCTTCTTCTTATTTTTTCTTAGTTCATAGGTGGTCGCTCACACGATTGTTAAATAAAAATTAATACATAAAAAAATCAATAAACTCGTATTTATACATATGTAAGTATGGATGTACATTTAGCTACCGGAATCAGCACAAAAAAAGAAGAAAAGCAATTAAGTAGCTCTTTGATATTCGTCTGGTTTTTATGGTTCACTTGGTATTGAAATCAGATTGAAAGCCAGTATTCACAATTCGTAGATACCTGTACCAAATCGGTATACCGAAGAGTCCTGTATGAAGTCCATACATACATAAGTCATTGCACTCTAATAACCATTAACATTTTAACACATACTCTTAAAGGCGGTTAAGTACAAGTGTTTGTGTGCAACCCTTGACACTAGAATGATCTATGATGGGTTGTGTGGCATCTTTGAAGTCTAACGAAATGATTCGACAGGCAGCGGTTAAGTGTTTATCACTGGAAACAATTACAAAACGAACGAAATTCAACGAGAGTGGAGCATATATAAAGAGGTAACAACAAAAGCAAAAACAGCAATAGTACAAAAAGCAGTTAACGAAGCAGCCAACAACAAAAGCAACAACTAGTAAGCACTGCGAAAAAGTCGTAAACATTTTTGGGTACACGTACGTATACATACACACATACATACATAGTATATACATACATGATATATCTTTTAGGGAGTCCAAAAAGCGCGCAAACAGAAAAGCAATTACATTTTTTTGTTGCCGCTGATAACTCAAAATTTGAAACCCACAAAGGCTCGTCGTTAAATAAAACCGAAATTATAAATAATAATAAAAATTGTAAACTGCATGTATTTATATATATATATATGTACAATAAAACAAGGAAGAAATGATAAAGAAGCCAGCGCCTTTAAGTCAAGAAAAAACGAAAGGGCAAACGAAAAAAACGCTCGTTGACGAAATTCAGCATAGAACGATTTTGAGTCGGTGAACGTTGCAAGGCGCTCGGTGGCCGGTATACAGGAATCACTGTCACAACGACACGGTCAGCAGAAAGGAATTTATTATTTCGAGAAATAAAAGCAATCAAAATAATTTTTATTACCCACTGCGGTTATCCACCCTAACGTAAATGGCGAGGTGCGCTGAGTGAGCGGTAAGTTTGCTTTTATAATATTTTTAATTTTATTTCTTTACTCATTTTTCATTTATAACGGGTGATTTTTTTGAGGTTAGGATTTTCATGCATTAGTATTTGACAGATCACGTGGGATTTCAGACATGGTGTCAAAGAGAAAGATGCTCAGTATGCTTTGACATTTCATCATGAATAGACTTACTAACGAGCAACGCTTGCAAATCATTGAATTTTATTACCAAAATCAGTGTTCGGTTCGAAATGTTTTTTATCGACAAATTTTGTTCAGCGATGAGGCTCATTTCTGGTTGAATGGCTACGTAAATAAGCAAAATTGCCGCATTTGGGGTGAAGAGCAACCAGAAGCCGTTCAAGAACTGCCCATGCATCCCGAAAAATGCACTGTTTGGTGTGGTTTGTACGCTGGTGGAATCATTGGACCGTATTTTTTCAAAGATGCTGTTGGACGCAACGTTACGGTGAATGGCGATCGCTATCGTTCGATGCTAACAAACTTTTTGTTGCCAAAAATGGAAGAACTGAACTTGGTTGACATGTGGTTTCAACAAGATGGCGCTACATGCCACACAGCTCGCGATTCTATGGCCATTTTGAGGGAAAACTTCGGACAACAATTCATCTCAAGAAATGGACCCGTAAGTTGGCCACCAAGATCATGCGATTTAACGCCTTTAGACTATTTTTTGTGGGGCTACGTCAAGTCTAAAGTCTACAGAAATAAGCCAGCAACTATTCCAGCTTTGGAAGACAACATTTCCGAAGAAATTCGGGCTATTCCGGCCGAAATGCTCGAAAAAGTTGCCCAAAATTGGACTTTCCGAATGGACCACCTAAGACGCAGCCGCGGTCAACATTTAAATGAAATTATCTTCAAAAAGTAAATGTCATGAACCAATCTAACGTTTCAAATAAAGAACCGATGAGATTTTGCAAATTTTATGCGTTTTTTTTTTAAAAAAAGTTATCAAGCTCTTAAAAAATCACCCTTTACTATGCTCACATTTGTTGTATCTTTTCAGTATAAAAATTTCAGAAAAATAAAAACAAAATGTTAACACTCAAGCGGTCAAAAAGGCCAACTTATACATACAATTGCTGTACTTTTCATCCTTGTGCATAGAACTATATATGTAAGTATGTATATTAGCTTAGCGCTTGTCTTACATGTCTTCTTCCTCTGCTGCCGTTTCGTCTGCGCGCTCGCCTTAGTAGCGCGCTAATGAGCGGCGGAGGGGTTTTCGCTGAAACAAATGTAATTCATGCTTACTTCTCGCAAGTTCAGCCTCCCTTTTACAAAGACACATATACATACATACACACATACATACATATGGGTATGAAAGTCGCTTACAAACCCATCTCATGTGGTAACTTGGCAATTCAAGGAATTAACTAAATGAATAAACAGGAACCATGAAGTGACACAACACAGGAAATGCAATACGAAATCGTCACAAGTAATTCAAAGTAACACGGATTCCACAAAAGACACAGCAGAAGTGGTACAATAAAAATAAAACCGACATCTTAGTTATAAAATTACTTGACCGCATTTCGAACCATTTACATATGCTTTGTTTATATACAACAGTGAGCCGTCATTTTATATGTACCAGCAATGAGTATATAACACCCTAAATTGCCGACATTGTGGTTGCCCTTTAGCTTGCATCGACAGTTATTTATACTTTTCATATTCCTCATCAGCATAATTGGTTTTAATCAAGTCTTATCGAGGTATGTTTGCCTGTCATGCTTTTCATCTGCGAAATGTTATGTATAGATGAGGGAACGATTCGTTTTGAAATTCAAGCGCAAGCGAGTGCGCAAAGACCTATTAAACATGAAATACCAGACTTTTTCAGCGATCAGTAAAATCGATTGAGTTTATCGTATTATTTGTTTTTGGTCACTCTAGAACTTTTTTCGGTTTTAGCTCCGTAAACTTCTTTATGTGATGCGCACTTTTAGGCGTTATGACTTTTTATGCGAATATAATGCATTCACTAAACGATTTAGAGTGTAAGATCCCATCTTAAAAAAAAAAAATAGTAAATTTTAATGAATAGTAATCATGATGATTTTTATTTCTTCAGATTTCCAAAAAAATATATCATAATCCCTTCCGGCAACCGTCTGCAATCAAACACATCTAACAAAGAAACAAATTTATTTCAATATGAGTTCATCGATTTACTTTATTTATTTGCCTACTTTTGGATCTTTTATACCCAAAACGTAATTTTTGATGTTAATTTTTCAGTGATTCATGATCCTCTTTTTGAAGTTTTTTAATTGATTTTTGAATTACAGTTAGGGAGTGTCTCAAAAGTTATGTACCAAACGGTAGATCGGAAGTACACAAAATTGCTATTGGCACTCGATAGAAGAGACTGCAGGAATATGATATGGAAACTAACTGGTCACTATCTGGTGGCGACACACGATGATAGATCTGTTCACCAGGGAAACAATGGAGCATCTCTTATGCACATGTCCCCCATTGGCAAGACTGCGCTGTAAGCATCTGAAATCCCTATGGTATTCCACGCAGCCAAGGATGACTACTCGTCATGGACCCAGCAAATCCAACTGGTATCACAAAATTAATCTACCAGATTAACCTAACCTAACCCATCCTGCGGAGTGTCTCCTTATTGAAGCCTTTACTTTCAAGTCAAATTCATACATACAATGATTTTTTTTTCATTTAATAATTGGAAGCCATAAAACAGTTTTGTTCCAGACTTCCCTTAATAAGCCTTTGTGAAGATCGCTTGACTTTTGTTACAATTTCAATAAGAATCAAATCGTATTCTTAACACTATACTATATACATACATATACATATGAATGTATGAAAGTATGCACATTTTCTCGCAAGCTCCCACAAATTGCATTTAATGCTGGACAAATAATGCAAAGTATACAATAGGATCAAATTCAATATGCAAAAAAGGAGCAGACAAATAAAAGAATTTTGTGCAAGGCGCAAATGACGAATATGACACCAAATAATAAACGTAAAGTCCATATAGGAGTACATAGTAACATATACACATACATATGTATATGTATGTATTATATGTCGTCATGTGTGTCGCTGAATGTGACTGCAACTGGACGTGTGTTGCTATCCTCGATTTCTCCTGCAACGCTGTTATTGTCATTGACACCGAACGAACAAACAAAAATAACAACAACAATAATATTGCAATGCAAATACGCATAAAAGGAGAAAAAACTAATTTAAGCTTACAAATGATGCATTGTGTAGCTTTTGTTGTTGCAACAGTTATTGCTGTTGTTGCTGCACAAAACGGATACGCTGTGAACGTGTTGCATTGCACTTCGCTAAAAAGCGAAAAACAAATATTTTTGCTTTTTTTTTCAAAAGCAGCACAACAACATTAACAGTAAACAAATGAGGGTTACTGCAAGCAGAAGCGAAATAATACATGCATGAACACAAAAAAAATTAATTGAAGTTGAATGCTTTCTTTGCAGTGCTACAGGACTGGAGGACTGTTCACAGCGAAAGAGAATTGCGGACAAAAATGACATCGGTGACGAAAAGCACAAAAAAGTTGCCGAATACGTGACGATTAATGTGGCGGCATAGTAACAAAGCGACGGTTCAAAAATTTGTCCTTTTTTAATGAGATTGAGTTTGGGCACAACGAATTTAAAGCTACACTCAAATTAAGTTGCGTCTGCATGCACCACGCGGGCCGTTGAGAGGCAACACTCTCTCCCTCTACTATTTACTCTGCCTCATAAAATTGATTTTCAGTCCTTTAAGTTGACTAAAAAATGTGTATGTGAATAACGGCAAGACGGCACTAACTACATATATTACCTTATGGTCATCTGAACATTCTCATTACGATCATAGATCAGAACTAAAGTGGAACGACACTAAAAATATTCTGAGGATCATGACATTTCAGTGATTGGAAGTGAAGTTATTGCGTTTTAAGTGTCAGTATGTTTGTGTTATCGGTGCGAAAATGAGCTTCGAATAAAAATCCAACATTAAATGTTGTTTTAAAATTGGTAAAACTTTTACCGAAACATTTCAATTGATAAAACAAGTTTATGGCGATGATTGCTTATCCCTTAGCAGAGTGCACGAGTTTATTTCAACGTTTTCAAAGTGGTTGTGAGAACATAAACGACGATTAACATACTGGACCAATCAAAATCCGTGATCACCGGAAATTCCATCGAAACTGTGCGTGAATGCAACAAAAATCAGCCGAAATCATCATTGAAATGCATGGAAATGGAATTGAACATCTCCAAAACATCGATTTATCGCATTTTGACCGAACATTTCGGCTTACGAAAGGTGTGTGCACAGTTTATTCCGCACAAATTGACTGACGGCCAATAATTGCTCAGAATCCAACATTCGAAGGACGATTATTTGACCAAAAATCACATTTCGTATTCACCTGATATGGCACCGTGCGACTTCTTCCCTTTCGGAAAAATGCATTTGCCCATAAAAGGAAAGCGTTATGCAGACAAAGGGGCCATTCAAAAGGCCTGCACCGACATACTGGCAGCCATACCGGCTCACGAGCTAAAACACTCGTTCGACATGTTTTTGGACCGCACAAAAAAATTTATTGAAGCAGAAGGAGAATATTTTGAATAAAATAAATTGATTTTGCCGAAAAAACCATTTGTTCCACTTGTTTTAAGTCCTGTTTACTTTGTAACGCACCTTGTATGACCAAGCAAAATACTCCCTATTAGAAAACGATAAAAATGAATTTACTCCAAGCTACAACTTTCAATATTTGTGATTTTTTTCTTTCTTAAATTTTGGTATAATAATTAGGAAATATTTAAAAAACTAATCAAGAGAATGGTATTTCGATGAGCAAGGATTTAAGGTTATCTCCTTGTAGTATTACTGGAGAAATAATTTCTAAGAGTTCAATCAAGCTTCAAACACCTACATACATACTGTATGTACGAGTACATGCATGAACTGTAGCAATAACAAAATTCAGTTAAAATTTGCCATTCTCTAGCACGGCAAAACAGCCGCTAAATTCTCCTTGTAATCATAATAAAGATGTTAGTTGGGGTTAAAGGAAAAATCTCAAGTGGACCTTTAAAAACCATGCATGCATAACATTTCCCAGGAACGAAAGATTTTCAAGAAAATGTCTAAAAGCAATTTGCCGATCAACAGCAACGGCCGACCATACAACCCGCAACCAAAACAGGAATCGACAAGTCGAAGGAAAGCAAAAAATTGGTTGATTGCTTAACCAATGCCAATGATGGTAGGAAAAATGGGGGGACCGCTTAATGCAGGATGGTCGAATCTGAGTGTTTTCTATTTGGCGTGACTGTGTGTTACTTGTCGGTTTGGTTGGCTATACAGGCAATGCACGCTGCGCTTTGATTGCTTAGCCTGGCTGTTTGGTTGGCTGACTGGATGACGGTATACTTTTCGCTTCGTTCAGCCGTTCAGCTCTTTGTCATATTTGTCTGCTGTATACTACCAGCTTCGTTGCCTGATTGCAAGTAGCAAACTTCCCCAATGGATTGCCTGCTGACATGCGCATTCGCAACGCTCCAGTGCCTCAGAGCTGCTATGAATTGTACCCCTTTTGGTGCATTGGCCTTCTTAGTACATTTAGGTAACTGGTAGTTGCTTCTATCACAATATTTTTTGTTGGCGAGTCCATTAAATAAATTTACGCAGCTATAATGTTGTCTATTTGGGCGTGGTTGAAAGAAGTCATTGTACTATTAGTCATTGATTGACGATTGGAGTGACCGGTTGATGATTTCGTGGCGATTTTTGGCGGCATAAAAGAGTTACCGACCATTAAATTGCTTCAGAGACTTACTATATATATTTTATTTGTTATAGTCTAAATGAAATCTCGGAAAGTCGCAAGCTCAACCAGTGGCATTTGATTCGCAAGTGTAGAAGAACGAGTATAAGAATTCTAAATATTTGGTTCTTTCTAATTAAAGGAAGTTAACGATGTATCAAGAAAAGATTATCAGTGTATAAACAAGAATGGGTCTAAGAGAAAATAATAATAAGAGATTGCAATACGAAGGTTGTCATTTATATTTCGGGGTTTGGCAACACTGGTGCTGCAATCTGGTAATCGTAAAGTTTAGTAAGCATCTTCAGAACCTTTTAGCATACGAGCGCTATTTGTGTTGTTTACAGTAACTTAAAATATTCTTCTCGGCCAAAGGACCGATTATTTTTTACAACTTTAGACGAAAATTAGCTCATCAAGATGAACTTAATTCAATTTTTGACCATGAAACTCGAGGTCGTAGATCACTCCAAAATGAATTTCGAGAAGGTCGTTTAAAGTTTGTAGTTGTTCCGCAAACTAATTTCTGATATTGCAAGATCTACATCTGACCACTGAACAGTAAATTCTGAGTTGGGCGCAGCCATTTTTTTCTAGTTTTCTTTGAAGAAATCAAGAAGCCCAACCCCCGAAAACGGATCACTATTCACCACGCCAACGCCAGCTCTCATGCATCGACTGAAACAACTGCATTTTTGACCACTCAAAACGATTTGATGAGACATCCTCCGTATAGACCTGACTTGGCACTGAGAGACTTCTTTTTATTCCCGTTCGTAAAATAAAAACTAAACAACTTTTTTCGGCACCTGAAGAGGCGGATCGGATCGGATGCGTTTAGAAGGCTTGTTTTGGAGATACCTCAATCAGAAGGCAAAAGTGCTTCAACAATTGGTTCAAACCCATGCAAAAATGTATAGATCTTAATGGAGAATACTTTGAAAAAAAAAAAAAAATAAAGTGATTTTCGAGTATTAAAACAGGGTTTTGTTCTCGAACTTTGAAATATAAAATGCAAACTATTTAAGTCAGTAAACACGCTAAGATCACTGTTGGCATAAATTCAATGCTCCGTAATAGAGTTTAAATATGTATATGTAGACAATTTCGCTCACTGCCAGCCTTATTAATAACTGATCTGCGAGTTGTACAAATTGGTTTCTCTCTACAAATAAAAATATGGCCTTCGACGTGTCTCATCATGTGGTATTCGAGCTCAGCTCTTTATCGACAGATTATCAACTTTCGGCTCATTTTGTTAAACATTATACAATATCTGAACTTGTCTTTAGTATTTCAAGTTTCATTTCTGAATTAGAAACTCATCTCCGAAATCTGTGCAGGTTTCATTATTTACAGTATAGTACGAACCAAGTTAGAAATATCAGTTTTACAGAACACAAAAATTGCATTTCAACGACAATTTTACATTATTCTAGAATCGGAGAAAGATTAACTCTAGAGACTTTGGATATAAAGGTATTATAAAATATAGTCAATTTTTACTTGCCGTAACTCGCTGTATTAAATAACGATCGAACTTGAACTGATTTTAACGGACAACGTAGACTCTTTTCACCCCTTGCATTTTTAAAACCACTACAACTTTACTATACTTATGTATGTATGTATGTAAATAAAATTTTTTTATATGCTCTGTACATTTTATGTATGTACATTCAATTAGCTCTACATTGTTCCTTTATACAGAAGAATTCATATTACAGATATGTAAATAAGTATTACAGAAGAAGATTACTGATAAGCTGATCGCATTTGTAGCAGACAATATGAAGTCAACAAAATGAACTTCTTTATATGGATATGTATGCATATATGTACATATATAAGTACGTGCTTCCCCCAATCTCTTGAAACTTGTATTTATTTATGTATGTATTAACAAAAATTAAGAATGAAAATAAACATGATAAATATGTATGTACGTGTGACTGCAGAGTCAAGGATAACAGTGGCAACACTTTGTCTTTCAATACTCGTATGCATCGCAAGTCCATTCACTGCGTTTACTATTAATACAACAACAAGAATATGTAACTAAAAACTCACTCGAAATCGCGACCCTTCTAAATAAACCAAACTCAAGCAACAGTTACATTCAAACAGACATACAATTATTCCATAAACTTTTGCATGGCACATACTCATAATGTGGCCCTTCATTCCTTTATGCTCCCCTAAGTAAAGATCGCCACACCAAATGATCGTATGGGTATGAAAACTGAGCCCGCAAGTCTCTAATAAAGCAAAAGCGAAAAATATCCTGCACAGAACGAGAATCAACAATGTTGTCTGCTGTTAAAATGTGCAACAACCACACAAACAATGCGCCCGCTAATCGCACCCTCAGCAGAACGGGAAGACAGTGAAAAAATCATGAAAGCATACACATACAGACATATGTACATATATACGAGTATACATACATAGATATGAGTAACAGCAAAAGTCAGCAATTTTACGAACATTCGTTGGCAGCATTCGCAATGATCGGTGCACCGAAGCATTTTGCTTGTGAGGAGGAACAAAAAGAAAACAAAAGAAATAAAATTAAAATAACAGAGCACTCTATACAGACATTCCTGCTACCCACTCACGAGTGAAGGAAAAAATACCAGTGGGGTGTTGCTGCTCACTACAAGTTTTTACTCGTACTAGTAAATTAAGAACAGAGAGTAGAGAGGAAAAACTAACAACTAGAGGAACCGAGTGCTTACCCTGCTGCGCCATTATTCTTCCCAAGATTGAATACTTATTTCTCTTTAGCATAGAGTTTTGCAATCTCAAGATAACTAAATATACTTTTTGTTACAGACATACTTCACTTAGCTTCGATAGGTTTGCCAATGTCACAACAAAAAAGTTAAGGAATTCTAAAGAATCATATTTTTCAAAATTGTTTTATAAACAAGAATACGTAAAACGTATGTTCCGATCTGAACAACTTTTTCGAGGTACAGTTTGGATGGCAACTATATGCTATACTGGTCTGATCTGAACCCCTTCTTCAGAGGTTACACTATTACCTGCCTCTCGTCAAATTCCGTCAAGATATCACGCCAAATGAAAGAGTTTTCCCATGCAGACCTCAGATCCCGATCGTTCAGTTTGTATGGCAACTATATATTATAGTGGTCCGATATCGACGGTTCCACCAAATGGGCAGCTTTTTGGGGTGATTAGAATGCGTGCAAAATTCCAGATCAATATCTCAAAAACTAAAGGACTAATTCGAGTATACACAGACAGACAAACAGACGGACATGTCTAAACCCACTCAGCTCGTCACGTGAATCATTTACATTTATGGGGTCTCCTACGCTTCCTTCTGGGTGTTATGTATAAACATCGTGGCAATTTAATACCCTGTTCAGGGTATAAAAATACTATCTCTTCACAGAGCTGAATGAAGGATCCGCAAATAAGTTTCACTTTTAGTAAAGTAAAATCAAAACAATCACGGGTAAAAATAAAAATGCAGCAAATTATTCAGTAACTGCCATTAAAGTCGGTGCTGTATCTTGAATTTCGCCTGCGCAGCACCTTTGTAGTGGCACTCAAGTCAACTTCATGCCCGCCATTCGCATTTCAATCCCTAATGCGCCTGTGCTGCCCTCAAGGAGCGCTGAAGTATCCTCTCTTGTTTCGATTTGCATTCCACTGAATTCAGTTTAATGTATGTGTGTCAGTGCATATGCATGTTTGAGCGGTTTCACCCTTCTTGTGGTTTTTAATATACTCATATTTACTCATGTGTGTGTGAATATTGTATGTATGGACAGACAGATTTGTATAGGCGAATAAATGGCTCCATTGTGCTTTCGCTTTGACAGCAATTTTCGCCTTCCTTTTGTTTGTTTGATTTTGTTGTTGCTCATTTATGAGCAGGCGCACTACAATACAGTAATAAGTCAGATATACGTATACACTTGCCTTTATTTACAGTATACAGACATTCTAGATACACTCATACATATTCATTGGAATCAACTTGGAGCTAAGGTATTTTGGTTTGAATTCGTACACACAACATAACTACTTGTCTTTTAGAAGAATATACTCATATCTATATTATATACATACAGAGTTCATGTTGATATGTAAAATACATTTTCGAAATGTGCCAAAAATTCCATATCATTTCAGATCGCGGTAGAGTTGTTAACCGAAAAATTATTTAAGATTTAGTCAGAACAGAAAAATAATTCGTAAATTCTACCAAACTTTACAGGTGCTTTTTTTTATAGCAAAAAAGGATATCAAAAATTCTTCTGATCAGATCTTGTCAAACAAAATAATTTTCCATGCAAGATGGATGCATATCCTGTAGTCCAATATTGGTATCGGTTACAATAAGCTTCTTGGGGAAAAACGTACGTGGGCAAAATTTCAGTTCGATATCTCAAAATCTGAGGACTACTTCACGGATATATACATATGTATATACCCGACGTGTGCATACAGATGAACAGTCGAAAGACCTTCATGGCTAAATCGACACAGCTCATCATGCTGATCAGTTATACGAGTATTTTAGATGGAATCCGATAAGAGAAAACCTCAATTTTATACGCAGTAGTTCCACCCACGCATCATGGAGGGCATAAACTTGCAAAAACATGTAAATGAATGTTCGATGTTTTATTAAATATTACCTCCACTTGTCTATCAACGAAGATTCTTTGCTATTATGCAAAGTCTCAAACAAAGGCACTCCCATAAGATATCTTTAATTCTGTATTCGAGAATGTAGACCGGTACTAAAACGCATTTATTCTAAAAATGTAGAATATTTGGGAAAAAGTCAGTCAGCTGGAGAATGTTGTAAAAAGAAAAGGTCCAATCAGTTTTTTTTAAAAGCTTATATGTATACTCTGCAAGTGCTGTCAGGAGAGTCAAGTCTCAGTGCAACTAGTACTCGCCTCCTGGTTTTCTACCCTTACAAATTGTAATTACTCGACAATTAGAAGTTTAATCAATGTGTGAACCAAAAATAAAATCTGAATCTACGAATTTCACACAAAACAACTTGTTTTACATAATTTCCATGAAATGTATGCACAAATTAAGTCAAAAAGGGGAACATAGCGGCTACTGTTTCCATGTAAGGACAACGCTACTAAGCTTGTAGCTTGTTGAATAGAAATGTAAGCACAAGTGCAGTGCGGTCACGCTGAAATTTTCCCACACGGTAAGGGTGTTTGTGTGCGTGAGCCCAATGAAAAGCGGAAAAAGTGCGCATAATTGTCTGGTCACGCTATTTAACACCTGTTGGTCCTGGCAGCGGAGCAAGCAGGCTAAAGGAGGCGAACAAGCCTTCGTGGTGCTCTCATGTTTTTTTATACAAATTTAATATTATCCTGCAAATGAAGATAACAAAAGGATAATTGTAAGCGAAGGCATCTGAAGATCGCGAAGGCAATAAAAACAGAAAATTATTTTTTCTTCTTCAATTAAAATTTTAAGGGATTTTTATGTGTGAAAAAATGAATCACACAGCTTGAAAACACCTGTGGCATACAAGTAATGTACATGCATATGTATATGAAAAATCCTGCACATAAATTTTCGGTCATTACCAACTAAAATAGGGGTTAAACAAGTTAAAAAAGCAAGGCAGCGTGAAGTTGCAGCCAGCCAAATCCACGCATTTCCCTCGCGGGCAAGATCAGTGTGCGCCGTTCTCATGCCGGTCATGCTCCTGTAATCATGAACCACGCATTCGTTACTCGTTTAACTGTCGACGTATTGAAATCATAATCGTTGCTTAATTACAACAACAAAAACCAACTACCACCAAAACATAGTAGGGAAGCATGAAGTAATCAAATCAAAATTTGAAAAACTTTCTCCTTGACGGGTCGCGCACAAACACACAAACGCCGTGATTTCCGCGGCAAAGACAGCCAAGAAGCCAACGGGAACTGGTTTCGGTGTAGGCTGTGAAAAAAGTTCCCATACATACATATGTACTTAAAGTCGCAGCATAGCAGAGCTGTTGGTGGTTGCAACCACTCACGATCGCACTCTAAATGATCTCCTGTGATATTTTCGATTTCCAACATTGCTTTATTGAGTGCATTGTTATTATTGTTATTGCCTTTAATGCGGCAACATTGTATCCTTTAGCATGCTGGTGTTAAATTTAATTTCATATTGCCTTCGGGCCGCCAACAACCCAATCAATTGTTGATCTTTAAAATTTGTATTTCAACACTGCGCTTCCTCCCCTCAGTAGGGCAACTGAATTGCCGCTTATATATAAATATACATATGTATGCTCATAGTTGTATACAACACGTCGCTTTAGATTTATCCTGTTGCGCTACTATTTTACCCAAGCATTCACTTTTTTGGAAGCGTTAAGCTTACCCTTTCCTTAAGCGTTTTTCTCGAGTTCACATCGTTTGCGTAATTTTTGTTTATTTTAAAATGATTTTTTGTATACATATATGAAGCGTTTAAATTTAAATTCCAACCCCCTAAATTTCACATATACACATAAATTAAATACGTAAACATGAAAATAAATGTGTCTGAATGTGCATTGGTCTGAGTGATCTATACAGGACCGTCGTCGCCAACGCCAACGCTGCTATAATCCTGCAAATCACACGCTATTTATAAAGCAAGCAGACATGACTTACATATCAAGTCAGCGAGTCGTCGTAGGACGCAGCAAGAAAAGAATGGTCGTCAAGAGCATTCAGTTGTACGATCATTTAGCCGATCAATGGCTCATAGCGATTCTGGCGACTGCATTGTGATTTGGTTATCATATCCAGTTGCGCAAGGATACGTAGGTATGTATGTACATATGTATATACTTTCAGTATACGTAATACATTATTCAGCGCTGTTCCTGTTCGTAATATCCTTTGTTCCATTTCTGGCCTTTCAATCAGTCATTTCAATTTTATTTTATTTTTTCATTTGTTGCTTCTCGTCCTTGTTGTCTCGTCCAACAAAAAAGTGCTGCACTTATCGTTGGCTCCTTTGAATCTCATCATTTATGCGTGTTCGCTAGACATTTTTTCCAACTGATTATACATATATTTGTGTATTTGTTGAACACCTGAGCGTTTATTTAGGATAATAATCTAAATACTGAATGCATTTTTTTGTTGTTTGCATTTTGTACTCTTTTATTATACACATATTGCCTTATTTACATACTGGCACTCATACTCATGTACTATATGCCCATACATACTTACATATGTACAAATGTGAGCGTTGGAATCTTTTGTTTATCCAAACAAAAAAAAACAGTTTAATAGATTTTACAGGACATTAATTGATGATGTTGCACGAAAGGTTACATGATACTCGAAAAGAACAAATAATATGTGCTTATGTATGTATGTGTATGAATAAATTCAGTTACAGTAAAACCAAATTACTTCCCACCAGTCGTAAGTACTTACTAGCGAGAGAAGAGCTCGCTGAACGAACTCTGAATCAATAAAATTTGTTTTGGAAGGTCTCTATTCCAGAGCTTTTAGGACAAACGAAATGAAGGAACTCAGCTTCTACGTACTATCCGCTTGGCAACCCTGACCTTTAATGACGAGTACCTATTTTAACAAAAGTCTTAGAAGTTTCTTAGAATTCATAAAAATAGACAAGATACATTTTATATTACAGGTTTTGTCCGGAAAGTCATGGGACTTATTTTCTTCCGCCGCGACTGTACTTCGGAGCGTGCGCGCACTGACTAGATTCGGTAGAGGGCGTTCTTAACTAACGAAGGAACGGCTGGTTGTCTCCGAGCACCTAGAGAGTCAAACATTTTCGTGCGACGTGTTTCTGTAAGTGATGCAAGCCGAAAATGCGTCATACGTGCAAAGCACAAAAGTTGAATATTTCTTACTCGAAAAGTTTTGCTTTTTTATAAATAATTTCTCTTTCGTACCAAAATATTGAACCCCTTATTTCATTATTATTATTCCTGCCGAAAGTGACAATTTTGTTAAAAATAATTTTCGTTCGCTATAAAATCTAATCTTTATTATCTAAACTATCGACAAGACTATACTGTAAATTTTAACACATCCGTTTAAGTGCTTGGTTGTTTGGTATGAGTGCAATTAAAGGTGTAGATCTTCGAGACGTTTCGAATTTATTTCCTTTAATCTGGAGGATGGGGTCATGTGTAGAAGTTCACGCAAGTGAGGAAGGTTCTCTGATCGCCATTCACTTGGGAGTGGCCAGAAACGATTCTTTTACATATGGCTCAAGCAGCTCACGACTTCCGGTCTTTGGCCAAGTATCCTCTGGGTAGCCTAAGAACATCCGTTTTAAGGCGAGCTAAAGTGAGAAGGCGAAACATCCCCTACGTAGGGTTGTGCGCTAGGTTTGGGACCCGCCACGTAAAAAAAACACCCAATGAAAACTTCGGCTATAATCGCGTAAGCGGTGTCTACGCCAATTAAGAAGAAGAATCTGTCTTTGTGCATAACATACCACCTCAGAGCTCCTTCGACTTATGTATAACCTTAAAATGAACTTGAGCTATTACTAACGTTTTTGACTACATGGAATTTCTAAAAATAAACCTCTTCGTTCGATGACCTAATAGGCTATAATGACACGCAAAGCAACAGGAAGCAACAAGGCAACAATATCCGGTGAAGAATGTTTCGTACTTACAAAAAAAAATTTTGTAAAAGCACAAACCTACAATGATTATCAAAAAGCAGGGCAAGAGAAAGAAACTCTAACCAGTGAGATAATTTCACAATTAAAGTCAAAAATCCTAAACTGAATGAAACGAACCGAAAACGGAAATACGAAACGCAACGAATTTAATAACAACAGGTGCCCAAAATGAAAATCAGATTGATACTCGCGAGTTGCTGGGCTGAAAATTGGATTAAAATTGAGACTAAAGAAGCGTATTAGAAATCTTGTTTCATGCATGTACATATGTATACTTATGTATGTATGTATGTTTTTTTATTTGTATAGTCGATGAATTGATGCCACCGAAGAGTCACATCGGCGAATAAGAAACTGACAAGCTGACAAGCAAAACAACCTCAACTGAGCATTATTGTGTGAATACCCATCAGGGGACAGTTCTCATTGACAATTAGCAAGCTAAAATAGGTGTTAAATTGTGGTAGATGAAATGGCATTTTAGAAGCTGTATTGTACTATTAGAGGTCAAGAAAAATTGAGGAAATCATTTTCACATGAAACGGCGGTATATCATTCGATGTGTCTAATTAAGGCGATTACATTCATTTTTATAATTGGCCTAATATTAATACCTCTTACAAGTTTCTTCGTCTTTCTAATATAAAGACAATCAGGTTCTTACTATCAAAAACCTTTAGCTTTTCGGAAACACTTTACACATTTATATGACCAATGCATTTTCCTAAAGTAGTATTCTTTTCTTGCTATAGAAATATTTGAGACCCGAATTATGTACATACATACTTAAGTATGTATATCGTCCTACAAATTTCAAACCACAGATTATTTCCAACACTGAACATATCTTATATACTTACATACTTATGTATGTCATTGAAACTGCAAATACGAGTATAAGCATCTACAGATGGTACTTACAAATGTTAGTATAAATAACTTAAGGAGAAGCTCTAATTTGTGAATCGCAATTGCAAATCTGCAAATGGCAACACCAACGTAATAGCTTAATTTCATACATACTAGGAATTAGCTAAAATGTAAAGAATTTCTCATTTTACCCATGTTGTGGCTTAGAAAATCCCCAATGCTATGAAATTGTTTTCTGAACCGGTTTCTACCACTTGTTACGCATCCTCTGAATTATGAGTATTTACGTGTACTTATGGATGTACAGTACATACAGTATATAAGTATTTGCGAATCCCCTTATGACTTTTTAATTAATGCAAGAAAGCATTGAGCATTTTCAAATACATATGTACATATATACATATCGGTCATTTGCTGCAAGACCGGCATAAGTCAAAAAAATCGATTCTCCAGAAAACGCGTTTAAAGTTTTCAACTGACTACAACCTTACACGGTGACTCCAACCTTACACCTCTTCTCAAGCGGAGCATATGAGAGGTATTCATACGAATTTTTCACTCAACATGAAGTATGATATAACGAACAATTCTGCAGCCTTAACTCAAAAATCACGTTTTTTGATTTATGCCGGTCTTGCAGCAAATGAGCGATATGTGCAGATGAAATCAGAAGCGTAGTCAAAACTGAGTTACTTGAGGGAGTATCAAATAGAAGAGGGAAATTTTAATAAATGAGTTTCCTAGATCTCTTCAAAATAGGTGCCATTTTGAAGATAGATAGGTCAGCCTCGTATAAGCCAATTCTCATACCACGTTAAAATTGTTTGTAAAATCGGTTCAGAAACGGATTAGATCTGAGCGCTTAATCCGCCTCGCTATGAATTACACAACGGTGGTACCATAAGTATCAGTTCGGCCATACATACATAGAAGAATTTAATACCTCATTCTTTAGAAAGTATTACATATTTATTTATTTATTTATTATTATAAATAGAAAAAATAAGTTAAAATTCGATTAGAAATACAAAAAGACTTTTACGACTGTCCAATATGTTAATTATTATAAAACAAACTCGTTGGAATATTCATCTCAAATATGGGTACCATTATTAACATTATTCAATGATATGAGCTAAGATCTGTTAGACTACAAGGAAGAGCCAACATACATATTTCATATGTACATACTATATATGGCATAAACATTTCTTTAAAGACAAAATTGACGTATGCTTCGTAATAAAGTTAATGAATTGTGAAACTTTCATAGCGATTGTCAAGACATTCACGATGTCCCGAAGCAAAGTTTGTTTCTGTCAAACGCACTCCAAAAGTGAACAGGACAAAGCTGTTGTCAAATTAATTTTTATCATTCTTGAATTTTGAGAAATAAATTATTTATATTGAATAAAACCGATCAAGATTATCAAATCCAAAAGATTATTGCTTGTGGTTGTTTTTCTAATTTGGTATAAATTTTATTTTCTTGACCTTTTACGAGTATTTTATATTGATGGTTCCTTCGAAGATTTCTGTAAGTCGTTTTTAAATTCTGTGAATGAATTTACATAAATATATATACATTCGTGCATAGATGTATATACAGGGTTTTCCAATAAAAGTATATGATTTTTTACAATAAAAAACGCACTAATTGTTAAGGAAATTCAAATGTATTTGTAATTAATGTGAAGAACAATCGATACAATTAAGTTCTGAATAAAACATGGAAGTCATTTGACTCCCCGATTTTTTGTTTTTGTAGATGTTTTCAAGATCTACTTCTGCCAATGACGGCCATAAAACGTTGGTTATCATCGATCTATACCGCTCTCCATTGACAGTAACGGTGTCACCAGCTGCATTTCGAAAGATGTACATTCCGATGATTCCACTAGATCAAAACCCACACCAAACTATCAATTTATGGATTTTCTTTGCTCCAGAATAGAATAATTAAAAACAATCCGTATCGTTTTCTAATTGTTCTAGAGCAAAATCAGCAAATTCATGACGTTAAAGAGGTCCAATGACAGTTCTTGAGTGATAATAATTTTATATGGTTGCAAGTCCAAATCCTTTCTCAAAATCCGTCAAGTTGTGGTGTGAGATAGTCCCAATTCTTGAGAACGTCTTGGAATTCGCGAATTGCCGTCTTCAGCAACATTTGTCTAAACGGCAGCAATGTTTGCTTTACTGTATACTCGAAATTGCAAACATTACTGAATACAATAAAAAAAAATTACAGATCATGACATATCAAAAATGGCCGAAACGACACTTCGAAATCATATCATCCCTATTGAAACACCCGGTATGTTCCCACAGTAAGTACCCACGTTTGTGTTTTACTCACACATGTGTCAATGATCCGTTACCTCGGCAGAAATACATTATCACCCATATTAGTATCGTCCACGTTCGAGTGCGTACAACGCAACGGGACTTCTGCCTAAGCTTGTGCAACCAATTCAAGCGCGAAGGAAAAGCAACAGGCTTTCAAAAATAAAAAAAATATAAGTAAATAAAATAAATAGTTACAAATCAGTGGAAAGCGTAAAAGGAGGAGAAGCACCACAAAAGCATGCAAGCAGCACTAAAATGGAAAATGAAGAAACTACGAGCATGTATAGTGAAACTACAAGCCATACCATGCTACATACAATAAGTACATACACACACACTTACATAAGTACATATTTATGTATGTAATTTAAAATTGTTAGATATCTTAAAGCAGCGTGCAACGAGTGCGTTTCTCAAAGTCCCTTGCCGTTGGCCAATAGAAGCACCAACAACAGTAGCGAAGGCACGTAGGCAACCCAAGCAGGCAGTTATCCATTCGTATGGGCCAAATAGGAAAAACTAAGTAACATCCACAGGTATGTGTGCGTATTACGAAAGCCCACAAAAAAGACAACCAGCACCACAACAACTTGCCTAGGCCTGCCGTCATCAAAACCGAGACGATCCGACACGATATCGCCGGCTAGTAAACGAGCACACAGCTGGCACGCAGCCAAGGCATTTGAAGTTTCATTTTGACTATTTCAAACTCACACCACAAAACGCGCTCACTGGTACACTGGTGATGCCGGAGCTGTGAATTGACCCCTTTTAAGTTCAAGAACCCTTTTTACAACAACAAAGCACACAAAATAGCAATGACAATTACAAAAACAACTTTGTTAATGCGGCAAAGAGGCTAACAATGTGCGCCACAGCTATGAGTACGCACTCCTCGCAGTCTCAGTCACCAACGCTACAAGAGCCACATTCACTGGAGCGTGTTGGAGCTGTATTAGAGAGAATAAAAGTCATGTCTACCGCTCCAACTATAAAGATACTCTTATGGGTTTTGATTTGATTGTAGTCAGAGCTTGATTTGTAGCCTTTCGTTGTCAAGTTACATACATGCAACACACACATATACAAGTATGTGTATTTATGAACCCGCCAACACATAATGCTCTCAAGGGTATCTCATCTGTTAAAAACCCAGCTTTCAAATTGGAGCGTAGACCTCAAAAGCTTTTATACTCTCTATATATTTAATAAGAGCTCTTTGGAGACTTCTCTCATTGATTCGTTTCTACAAAAGCACATGATCAGCCAAAAAGTACAAATAGCCTCCTCACGCTCTTTTCGTTTTTTGTTCCATTTTCATGCTTCTTTCTTGAATAAATTTGAGTATATGTGTGTATTTACTTTCTCAGCTGTTATTGCTCATTGATCATTTATCTTAAAAGAATAGTATTTAGCTTTTGGCGCTTAAATCCAAACACAGAATTTTTGGTGCTCTCCTTTCTCTTTAACACCCATCACATGGACCCACCCTTTGAATTAAATCTTATTTCCAATTAATTAAAAGCGTTATAATAATATATACTTACACACAAGTTCATATGTGGCATAATTAGACATACATATGTATGTATGTAGCTTGTCTTCCCTCTTTGGTAAACGCCCAAATGCTACCAATGATTTGGCGTTCTCAAATTTTAAAGCAAATTTTTTTTCGGCTATGACGCTGAAATCCGACTAAATGTTAAAATCATTCTGTAGGGAATGACGTAGCAAAGTATAACGCGCGAACTCAATTCATGTCAACATTGGAAAAACCAACTATAACCTAAAAAGTTCAAACAAGTATCCATAATTTTCTCTATTTTTCGATAGGACAACTATCATTCTCATCAACCACGCTCTCATCGGTCCATTTGGACCCATAAAACTTAGTTTCTTATAAAGAACTTAGTTGTTCTTTGTCATCTAATGCAATATACATATGTACATATATAGAGTGTTGAAGCAAGTATTAAAATATTGTAATGAAAAGATTTAAATTTATAATAATGATTGAACAGGACCCTCTGTTTGCCTTCTTCCTTGATATCCTTATATGCAGTCACATTTATTGCTCAAGGTGTAACCTATAGAAACCAAAGCACTTGTGCACTTGAGAAACTAAATTTCGCAGAGTTCCATCTTACAAAGTGAGGCGATGGCTGCCGATTTCTTTAAACGCTATCGAAATATATACTATAGAAACACCTTAAAAACGCAATAAAAGCTATTAATTGAAATTTATCTAATTGTCACAGATCGAAACCCTCTTCAGTATTTCAAAGCATACAAGTCATATCTCTAGAGTACTCTCAAAACTGAGACTATCTCCTTTCTTCGTAACCGGTGGGACTATTAAATTTTATCAATGTTGGGTGGGGTGTGTTACAACAATAAGTACATTTGGTCATATATCCGTACTGATTTCCTTATAATTAATATTCCCCGCTCGAAAAGCTTTCGAACTTCACACCCCACTGCCGGAAGATTTGTTTCCCAGAATTTAAAACATTTACATTTTAATGTCCGTAATCTAAACCGATTAAACATATTGTAATCTTCAAACGGAACACGCACAACTGACAAAACTTACAAAACATTTTGAAAGTCGTTCAAGTTCACTGCCCTTTACAGCTACTACCAAATGGTCAACACAACATGGATCTCAATTCTTTCAGTAAGCATTTCAACACTAATCCGTCAAACACAATCAGTAAGGGCACATTCTCATGGATATGCATGGACATGTGCAACATAAATGCGGCTAACGGTGATTTTGTGTAGCAACGCACATTGACTTTCTTTTCCTTTTGGATCGATCGTATGATAATGACAACGATGCTTGTTGGACGCAAAAACGCACAATTTCCACAAAAACTGCCTCAGCGATCATTGAAGAAAGCTAAGGAAATATGAAGAATTAAGAGTAGATGACAAACTCCTAGAGTTGGCCATAAAAAACACACTAACAATAACAAACAATTGGTTAAAGAAATGAGCGCGAAGACGAAAAAAAGGCTTAACGGTGATGACGACGTTGAAGTCAACGTTTATAACCAACACAATGGGCAATGGGACCATGAGAGAAATGTATAATGAGTTGTAGAAAATATCTAAGCGTCGCACAGCAGTCACACACCACAAAAAAAAACGTAAATAAACAAAAAAGGAATATAATGGAAAGAGCATTAGAAAGGGAAGAAGACGTAAAGGTGATAGAAAAGCAGGAAGACGCGAGCAAATGCTTCGCACTGGCTGCCAAATGCGGACGCGAGCAATCAAATTAAACTAAACCAAAGCCAACTGTTGCGCTGAGAATCTAGTGAATAGCATGTGAAGAATTGTAACAGCATAGAAGAATGAAGAGTAAAGCTGAGGGCTGAGTAAAACTATATAGCCAATAGAAAGCGACGGAAGGGATTGGGCGAAAGATAGTAAGAAGATACAGTATGCATATACGACGTATGTATGTATGTGTGCAGTTAGATAGCAGAGCCCATTGGAGAAATCCATGATACGGTCATTGAACTTGACGGGATTTCAAAACAGTCAATTCACACACAACCGAAGAATTATCACACACACGTACTCCTGTCTTCATAGCTTTATGCATACCTGTGTAGCTATCTTGGACTTTGTGCAGTAAGTTGGTTAAGAGGAACCCGTTAAATATTGCTAAGATGGTAGCAAAAATTAAAGTGTACCATAAGGGGAAGAAAGTATTAATAACAACAACAACTAAATCGAGAAGGCTACTGAAAAACTTGGAAGATGGTTAATGTAATTATAAGATGAAACCTTTAAGTTAGAAGCAAAACCAACTCACATTTTGAATTCACATACTTGCAACTAAGTTACGTTTGGTAACACCAACTATACATTTATGTACATACATGTATGTATGTATATATCTGAATTTTACGTTGCTTCCCTTTTAAGCCTATGAGTCCGGCCTAGGAATAATCACTAAAATGGAGTTCGCGTTCAACTGACATACTATACATATATAGAGACATAATTTTCAGTAGTAACCCAGGACTGCGGATATCGACCACCATCACTTGACTTCGTGATTACTGAGTTGGATTATGATAAACATTTATTGAGAAAATATACTCGGAGGCTCCTGAAAAGATGTATTTTGAAGTTTTCGGTAACCGAAAAAATTCTTCTCAGCTGTTTTCGCTTTATTTGATTCGCTTTCGTAGCTTGCTGAAAGCAAATTTAAGGGGGTAAGGTAAGGGTGAGGAAACGTTTTTACCCAGAACTGCGAGAGATCACGAAAATTAGGTCTCGATTTAAGATTATTTTGGTCAAATATAAACCCACAGCTCGAAAATAGTATATTATAAGTTATAAGAACTCTTCGTTCTATGTTTGAAAACGTCATATTTCGGTTAGATCATAGCTCTCTGCTCTGTATTCATTACCAATATAAAATCTATATATCCAACTAAGAAACCCAAAGCTATTGTCAATATTCGAACCATACAAATATAGGGTGATTTTTTAAGAGCTTGATAACTTTTTTTTAAAAAAAAACGCATAAAATTTGCAAAATCTCATCGGTTGTTTATTTGAAACGTTAGATTGGTTCATGACATTTACTTTTTGAAGATAATCTCATTTAAATGTTGACCGCGGCTGCGTCTTAGGTGGTCCATTCGGAAAGTCCAATTTTGGGCAACTTTTTCGAGCATTTCGGCCGGAATAGCCCGAATTTCTTCGGAAATGTTGTCTTCCAAAGCTGGAATAGTTGCTGGCTTATTTCTGTAGACTTTAGACTTGACGTAGCCCCACAAAAAATAGTCTAAAGGCGTTAAATCGCATGATCTTGGTGGCCAACTTACGGGTCCATTTCTTGAGATGAATTGTTGTCCGAAGTTTTCCCTCAAAATGGCCATAGAATCGCGAGCTGTGTGGCATGTAGCGCCATCTTGTTGAAACCACATGTCAACCAAGTTCAGTTCTTCCATTTTTGGCAACAAAAACTTTGTTAGCATCGAACGATAGCGATCGCCATTCACCGTAACGTTGCGTCCAACAGCATCTTTGAAAAAATACGGTCCAATGATTCCACCAGCGTACAAACCACACCAAACAGTGCATTTTTCGGGATGCATGGGCAGTTCTTGAACGGCTTCTGGTTGCTCTTCACCCCAAATGCGGCAATTTTGCTTATTTACGTAGCCATTCAACCAGAAATGAGCCTCATCGCTGAACAAAATAAAGCGCGAAACACATTTCGAACCGAACACTGATTTTGGTAATAAAATTCAATGATTTGCAAGCGTTGCTCGTTAGTAAGTCTATTCATGATGAAATGTCAAAGCATACTGAGCATCTTTCTCTTTGACACCATGTCTGAAATCCCACGTGATCTGTCAAATACTAATGCATGAAAATCCTAACCTCAAAAAAATCACCCGTTATAACAAAAGTAAAAACAAATAATACAAATATTTATGTATGATTGCAGTCTACAGTCTGCAGTTACTATTGAACACGTGTCCGACCATTCCTGCTACGAACCGCGAGGATTCACAACGGTCATTAAAAGGTCGCGAACCCACATATATTTCACTTTCCCTTCCCCATATAATATATGTAAATAGGGTATATATTCGAGCAACAGTTTGCCTTAAAGAAGACACACCACGTCAGCGCATCGTCCTGCTTTCCATTATCTATGGTGCTTAATTACCCAAGAAAGGCTTTTCACTGCAAGAAAAACGCCAATTTTCACAAAAAAGATACATTTAATAACCCTCTAAAATAACTCCTAGTGACTTCCCCTTGATAATAGACAACACTGCCGTTTCAATTGTCCACCGTTGCGGCAACAAAGATCAGCGAACCAAAGAGCGGGCGGGTATGAGTGTGTACATACGTATATACATCAGGACACGAAGCGTCGGAATCCCACATAAAATTTGCATCTCATTTCCGGACACTTGGGCGCTCAAAAATGCCAGCACAATGTTCTCAGTCATACATACATACATATTTACAACGAAATGGGAAACATTATTCTGAATATTGTTTTGGGTTGCTGGCATAAAAGCAATTAGGGGAGTGAACTACAGTAACACTGTAGAAACGGAAGTGATAAGGAAATGCGACGCGGATGTGCGACCTAGGCAATTGCTTTCAAATGTCGGATTGTGCACCGCGCAGGCTAGTAAGTCACATTGTAGGGGGAAATGAGGTGAGCGTGAAATTTCTTCCGATGCATCGGGGTGAATATTTTTATATAATACGACTATTGTTATATAGTTGAATGGTGTTGATAATTTCGGCGGGAAGAAGAGTGAAGTTAATTTTCAGTAAAATTTAATTTTGTAAACCAATTATTGGATTGAAAGTTAATAGAAAATACATACTGAAACAGAAGGATCAATGAATTTACTTCATACCATATTTCAAGCACTAGATTTTAAAATTGGGTTCTCAAAAAAGTCTTGCGGTATTTTTATTGAATTTTTTTTATCATTATACTCAGATGATGTACTGATTTGAAAACATTCTAAAAGTATAAGTGAAAATTTTTGTATTGAGCTCGAATGCATTCTTTGTAAAAACTAACATAACCCCGAAGAACATTGTTAGAGACATTAAGACGAATTCTCCTAAACCCAGCATATGAATCAACCACACTTTTACCCACATATAGCTCTGTCATATACGGGTATACTCGTAATAAGCGAGTTCCAGCACAAATAATATAAAAATCTGAGCAATCTGACTTTAAAGGATCAACAAATTTAATTCACAAGAAACACCAACAAACAAAATCAGAATTAATAAAACAAATACATATGTAGATAAATATTGGTTGAAAGAATGACTTTCAAAAAGTTTTGATATGTACTATGAATCGAAATTTCGAAAAAAAAAGATTTATTTTTAAGCTTTCTTTGAAGTGCGGAGACTCAAAAATATGTACCTACAGTCTCTTGTATATTTATAGCTATACATTTTCTAATATTCCAATTATTTATAAAGCTAAATCCTTCAATTCATGAATAGTAAATCAACTAGAATCCCGGTGTACCCAAGTCTCTGGGAGCCAAAATATGAAATCAAAAAAAAAAATCGTGTGTTTTGGTTCAAAGAACAGTTCATTATAAAAGGGACCACAAAATCAGATAAAGTATATGTATATAAAATAATTATAGATATGTTTGTATAAGAACATAAATGCAGTTGACATAGTAAGTCTGGCAGATCTGTAGACAGAGTGATTTCACACCCAAATGCATGTTTTCGCACCCCAACAAAACCGCATTTGAAAAAATACTCGAAATGATTATAATTTTTTGATTTATGCACCCACCAAATTTTTGTTGAAAAACACTACGAATATTTTCAATTTTTCTATGAGTTTTGTTTCCACACTTCCTATTTCTTTTAATCGCATTCTAACAATTTATCCTATGTAAAATATATTGTTCATACATACTGTTGTTGCTATTCACCAGTTCAGTTCCATGTGGCAAAACTATTCGCTTGTAGTTGAATTTTTCCATTGCTTTTCGCATTTTCCTGCCTCTTTTCAGTTCCGTTGCTTTGTTATTTAGTCAGCGACACGCTTCAAAGCGTCGCCTAGAGCTATGTAAGTATGCGTATATGTTGCACTTTCCAGCTTTACATAGAGTCATAATAATGATGGTCATCATCATAACAAAACATCCTCATTGTTGTTGCACAAATAGTTGCGGTTGTTGCTTGGCTGATTGTTGCGGCCCTCCCTTGGTCGCTATGTGTATGATATGTAATACATAAATATGTGCATAAAGTATATACTTGTATATGATTAGCTATGTATGTATAGGCATGATTGCTTGAAGGAATGTTCATTCAGAAATAATAGAGAAGAAGTCACTTTATGTGCCAACAGTCGTACACATGTGTTCAATCCAACTTTGGAAATGGCTTTTAATCCCTTTTTCACATTCGAAACATTAAAAGTTGCCAACATTTAGAAAGCTGTATACTTATGAGTAAAACCAATCGTGCAACAAGTACTTTAATTCGATCATTGGCTTTAGACAACTTTAAAGAGGGCTTGCACCATGTTCGACCAAAATCACTACGAGCCTCCCACCTGGAGATACCTTCTTCTTTGGTTTTTACTGGCGTAGACATCGCTTACGCGGTTATAGCAGAGTTAAAACAGCACTCTAGTCATTTCTTCTTTTGGCAATGTGACGCCAATTGGAGATTTCAAGCGAAGCCAGGTTCTTCTGCACCATATAGCAGAACGGGAATAATGAGTGACTTATAGAGTTTGGTTTTTGTTTGTCGAGAGAAAACTTTACTTCTCAATTGCGGACTGAGTAGGCAATTGATCACCCATACCTAGATCTATAAACGCAACGGAAAACTGGCGGTAGAAAAAAGAGATGAGACAGTCTTACACTGCGTCCGAAACCGCCAATCGAAATGCATATAGAAGGACTCATTATGGTAGACTCCAACAAGAGGTCTTCTTAATGATATTGAAAATCAAAAAAAGAATATTCATGGTTTTCGTATGACTTCTAGGATTATACATTGAAACAAATACGTATATTGTTAGTAGTCAATATGTATTTTTGTTAAGCTGTAATCAGTTGAATCGGATTTGCGGTTGCAAAACTGGTTTTTGAGAAGTTAAATGCACAAGTGTGTAAGAACAGTTCGATAAATTCACTTTCATGACCCACAAATCGCTGAGAACCAGAAATATGAATGCATTGCTAATGCTAAATCACTTACGTGATTGCATGTACATACATACATATGTTCAGCTGTATCTGTATTAAGCTAGGCAGAGTTTAAAGCAGTGAAATTGCTCAAGAACCCAAGCAAAGCGGTTTAGCTCATATGCAGCATCTAAAATCCTAGCTTTGCCAAAGTCGCTGGTAACCAGAAAGTCATATTTACACGGATTAATTAAATATATTATTTATATTTGAAAAAAGTCTGCAATAACGTTCTAAACGAAGATTTCTGATTAAACTGAGTCTAAGTACACACAAATATGCAGTCGTAATTTGATGAGGAATTAAGAGCAGACTAAAACCAGCTCCTAAACAGCTGACTGACTGTCTGCACGTCGTCACAAACGCAGCTTTTTGGTAAAGCTGCGCTGTAGATTGAAAATAAAACACTAAATACCAGCAAGTTGAATACCAGCTAAACCAGCTGTCAGGCGCGGAGCACCAACAAAAGAAAAAAAGAAGCAAAAGCTACGTCTAAAGTTAGAAGAAGAAACCAGCCGTCTATTGCGTCGTCTAACGATGAGTCTCCAAATGCAGTCAAATGATTGGCAACAACAAAGCTACTCGCAACACCTTTGTATGTATGTATGTTAAGCACAGTTACATCCTCCGCATTAAAAGCTTCTCATGGTCATCGAGTCCATAAAAGGCAACAAAACGAAATTGAAATGAACACAAAAACGGAAAATTCAATGAGAAGCGACGAAAACATACACACTCTTATATAAAATATAGAAGAAAACAACTCCAACAACAACCGGATAGGCGAGGGAAAATTTCGTGAGCTTCTCTGAAGACGAGAAGACTTTATAGCAGACAGACTTGTAGTTAAACGCAAGTATATTTTTGTAATGAATGTAATAAAACAAGTAATAGAGATCCATAAGAACGAAACATAAGCGAATAAAGCTGTCAGCAGTCGAGGCAATGAAACTACTTTCCGAAAAGTTTTAATATTGCGGAAAATTACTTTTTGCTTACTCAGAAGAATATTGTAGGTGGCAAAATCTTTATTGCAAGATCAAATTTTCAAGAGAACTTTCGAAATAGATTATTTTCTAACTGTTTTTTTGTATCAATTTTGTTGTTTTATCATACTTTGGTTTTAAAATATCAAAAAATGTAACTTTTGAACGTTATAAGATTGTTGTTGTATTACTAGAAAACTTTCCTCAGATAATTTTATAAATGCTACCTTTGCGTCGTGTAAGTTCGGTTCAGTTACGAATATACCCAACTGTAAAGCGAATATGGTGGATGGTTCATTGGATTGAGCAAAAATCCGCTGATATTAGAATATATAATTATCGATATTGAACACTCTGAAATAACCTTTATGTTCATTTTCAACTTTATACAAAAAAAAAACAATTCAAATTGCAACAAAGAATGAAAAGCGCTTTCATTGTTCCAACTAATGACACCTTAATATGAAATTTAATAGAAATGAAAAGCAATAGTAACGCATTTCAATTGAGCAATGATTCAAAAGTGCCGGTTCTGCTCGAGACATGCTGAGATAGGCACAACTGACAGCAAGCTCGCTGTGTGAGTTGGTATGAAGATCCGCCATTGGGCGGATGCAGTGATTACAAATGCGGCTTTGGTTTGTGTACTAAGATGCGTCTACTGTTTTTTACGAGTATTTCTTAGATGTTACGCAAATGCCAAAAGCCACAAGTTGGGGCTGGTTTGCTTTTATATATTTTATTTTAGACATAAAGTACACTTGAAAAAATATTACTAAAAAATTACCATGATTTTAAATCTCTCTTCTTAAAAAAGGCATGTTCGGAAAAAGTAGATGGCATCGGCCGAGTTAAAATAGTTGAATAAGTATAGACAAATATATATAACATATATGTATATATGTATATGGTAAATTGACTCCGTTGCGGTATGCATCCATAGAGTTCCGGTACTTTGTCCGTACAGATTCACAGGATTTGTACGGAAAGTAATACGACTTCGCAGCGTCCGCGCACCGATTGGATTTGATATAGGGCGTTCCTAGCTAAGGAACGAGCGGCTGGTCAATTGTCTCCGAGCACCTAGAGAGTCAGGACAAACATTTTCGCGCGACGTGTTACTGTGAGTGGTGCAAGCCGAAAATGTAGCATTCGTTTGAGCAGAGGTACGCGGTTAAATATGGGAGTGCATCTCGGTAAATCTACGACAAAAATGTTTGATATGATCAAGCAGTCTTACCCAGATATTTATCAAAATCTGTGGTTCATGACATTGTGACGGAGCACTTGAACATGCGCAAAATGTGCGCGAAGATGGTCCCAAAAAAGCTCACTGTCGACCAGAAATTGGCCGAGTGGAAGTGTGCCAAGAAAATTTTAACATGAGTGAAAGTGACCCCCAATTTTTGAATAACGTAATCACAAGTGATGAGTCATGGATCTTTGAGTATGATCTTGAGACAAAGAGGCAATTTTCCGAGCATTTTGAGACGACAGAGGGGATGTATGCAGTATGCACCTCGACTCTCAAGGTTATTCTGGAGAATGCCTTCCATGACGCCTTCAATGCTTGGAAATCGCGCTGGCAGCGCTGCATCGACGCAGAAGGAGTATATTTTGAAAGTCTTTAACCTTCCTATACTCGCGTGTTGGTCTGTGAGACCGACGAAATACATTTTCGTAATTATTTTTATGCAGATAAAAACTATAAAAACTATAAGTCGGTAAAATAATTAATAAAATCACTTTTAATTATACTGTTTTGTTTCATCACATCCTAAACTTTAAAATAACAGTAATAGTTTATGTGTTTCTTGTTAAACAAAATATGTTGTAGGGGTACAAACTATCGGTCTGTGACACCGTGCGCGAGTATAGGTGTTACAAAAATTGGCGCGAGTATAGGAAGGTTAAAGAATTGTATCTATTGGTTCAATCAATTTTTTTTAAATCGACTCAGTCCTATTAATTTCCGGACAAAACCCTGTACGTTTAACAAACTAAAAACTTCCGTTACAGCCGCTTTATTGAAAATATTCATAGCTAAGGTGTTCATCCATCGTCTTCAACCATGAGGGGCTCGGTACAATAAGAGGCCCCAAATCAAAGTAAAGTATAGCAAAGATAACTCGAATTACACAGCCTTTAAAAGTTTGGCACAGTGTGCAGCGAAAGAAGCGAAGCTTGGCACCATTATGAGATAACGGTTGAGTGGTTAAACGCACATACAAAGAAGTTAGATGCTATGTGACTAGCTAGCCAAAGTAAGCGGCCAGCAGACTACCGCTGTCAACAGCACATTGTATGTCAAGCTGACTGAAATGCTGACATCAAGCCGTAAAGGAATCTAACTATGTGAGTAAGGCACATAGACATAGACGTCGCCCTGACGCACCAATGAACGCGCCGCAGTGGAACCATTTCAAACTGGTTAAGTAGCGTCGAGTGTTGCGTCGACTGAAGGCATCTAAGTATTGATATTAACAATAAGTACGCTGTGAAGACGCTGGATACTCCAATGCAGAAGCGTATGGCGTTGTGAATGATGCGGCTGACGCAAACGTAGTTTCGAAAGGTCTTACAGTTCAAGGCTTTCTAATGTTGGAACTTGTATATTTTTAGCCGCCTCCTCTCTACCATACCATTATTGTAATAACCGACAATATAATAATAGCAAAGTTGTCGGAATGCGGGCACTTGATGGAATAGAAGTACCGATCAATGGGTAGCATTGAGTTCAGCTTCGAGGGGGAGACACTTACATATGTATGTCATTTAACGTTGCTATTTTATGTGGATCTATTTATAGTTGTTTGCCTTAGCGACACAAAAAGGCTGTTAGAATGTTGGTATTAAGTGAGGAGAACTTAAATAGAATATTTTGACTGGCTAATCAGCTAAATCGAGGTTACTAAAATATGAATGAAATGTTGGTCAGTTCGATCAGGTTCATACTGATTGAAATATAGCATTACTTTTTAGCTAAAGATGTATACTACTATGAGAAAAATATATTATAGTAAGACTTTGTTTAACATATTAATATTCTTATTTTTTTCTTTAAAATCTTAGTCATCCGCCTCAAAGTAATCCGCCTTGGCCACACTACACTTTTTCCAATCCTCGAAACAGTTATTAAAGTCTATTTCCGGAATAGCCTTCAATGAGCGTAGTGATTCATGTTTAATGTCTTCAATTCAGTCAAAACTGTTTCCCCGAAGCTTTCGTTTGAGTTTTCTGTATAGCTAAAAGTCACACAGAGCTAAATCAGGCGAACACGGTGGTTGCGACACGATATTGATGCAAAAATTATGAGTTGTCGGCCTATAATACCGGCCTTTTTCAGATGTTTGTGATTTTTGAATCAATCGCGCTCTTTTTGGACCCAAATGATCTTTCAAAATGGTTTCACTGATCCTTCCGATATCTCAACGATGCCAGTAAGATTTCTAACTTTCAATCGTCGATTTTCAAACATCAATTCTTCTTTTACTTTATTGACATATTGATCATCAGTTGATTTTGATGGCCATCCTGGACCACGTCGTCAACGTGTTCTCGATCCTCTGTGAATAAATTTTGCCCACAGAGGCATAAAAAATATTAAAACTCGTTGTGGAAGTTGTTTCACTTCGAAAAACCACTTTTTCAGCACTTTGCACTTTCAACATAGAAAAGTTCTAAAATTTATTAAAAATGAGAACTAATATCATTTAAAGACTTTATTCTGTTTACTCATAAATCATTAATTATTTTGTTCCATAAATTGAATCCCAATTAAATCAACAGCTTTCAGAAATGAAGACAAACGGACCTACACGGGTTTTCAAAACAATCGCTGTTAGTAAGGCCTTAAAACAAAAATTAAAATATTTTCAAAAATCCTATCAGAGTCTCGGAGGTGGGTTTCCGAGTATAGATTTTATGGATTTTTTTAAGATTATGACAAAATATTATAGCTCTCATGTCTGCGTGCTTCCACCTTCATATTTATGTGTAAACCTACACGTACATTAACATATGTAAATATGTATCCAGGCGTAATCGTGCGATTGTACCAACCATACTAATAAACCAAAAGGGAATAATAGTCGATTGAGCTGCTAATGGAATGCTTAACGCTGACTTAACTGTTATTTATTCAATTTCTTGTGGATTTTGCTTTCGTTGTGAATGTGGTTGGTGACGGTTACGACGATGATGATGTTATCCAACCTATACGAGTATCCCCAATGAAATATCCCATTTACATACCAAGTAACCTAACTGTTGTTTGGCTTTATGACGTGCCCACACCTCGCCATAGTTGCGCCTCTTCGCTTTCGTAGTTGTCTGCCTTCTCAAAAAGCCGAAACGAAAGCCAAGTGAGAAGCCAAATCAAAGTTCATACGTACATACATACATATGTATATATGGATTTGTGTGTTTAAAACAGTTGTCAGTGAGAAGAGTTTACCACAAACATATATTTGTAAATAAATACATACTTATGTAGGCATGTAAAAAGGAATATATAGATAAAAAGTTACGAATGTATAGCTAAAGGCAAATCAGAAGACACAACAAACGTTAACCTTAAAACTTCTACAAATCTGAGCTAAAGATTGGTTATTGCGATTGTGGCTTTGAAAGGGTTTTGTTTATCCAGAAATCATAAAAATAAAAGTCTGACGTAATTAACATAAAAAGGAACAACGCCAACAACAAGTGTAACCTGAATGCTCACATACCTATAAATATATACATACATACATATATTTTTATGTATGTACAACGTATGACAGTTGTATGAGAGTTAAAGCTTCGCCCAAAAATCGCTTGTTTGGAGAAAAGCTTGGTGATCTCGTGTCAGGTGTTGCCTGCCGTTTGTCGCCTTTTCATTCACTTTGGCGATTATTTGAATGCGTTTTGTTGTTATTGGATAAATTATTCTTGTTTCTTAACATTTTGCTTTTAGATATGTAAACTCCAATGGCATGGTCACAAAAGCGACATAAAGACAACATTTTAACTGGCTTTGAAGTACAAAACACTGTGCTTGATCTAAGTTCTTTTCCAAGAATGGTTGTACTCTGTATATCTCGTTGAAATTGATTTTTTCATGTCGACCTGGCGACTAGTCAATTCCTAACACTGTATAAATGTTAAACTTAAAAGTTTTGCATAATAAGCTCGATTCAGGGAGTCCACTCCTCTTAACATTGTGAAAAAACTAAGTATATTTTGCTACTTCTACCGTGCAATATGAAGTAAAAAGTGGTGCATTGAATTTAAACACTTCTTCCACTTTTGACATTTTAACAGGTGTCAAGTTGTAGCAACTATACTGCAATTCCAATTAACTGCCAAGCTTGCCTCATAATATGTTTTTAGGGTATCGAGGACCATAAATTGACCAAGCGGATATTGAAAATCGTATGCAATCAAATGTCGATAAAGGAAATTGAATTTCGCCACGATCATTGACCGATTCAGTGTATTACTCGTCAGTAGTTATCATATTCGTGAAACAAGTGTTGCATGTTGTTGCCATGCATAGTAGCAACTGCTCCTGAAAATGGTACGAACAATTATTATGTAACTATTGAACTTTACAGTTACATATTAATACATTTATGTGCTTTGTGCTTTTACCTGCATAAAAATATAAAGGGGTTTATTAATGGGAGTGAGAAAGATTTGTATATATGCAACAGAATTTCTTTATTTGGTAGAAGAGTGCACACCTTCAGATATGTATATATGTATGTATGTATGTAAACGACTATTACACGCTCATTGGCATCCTGTTTCATGGTCTACTTAACAACAGGATGCAATGCGCAACAGGATTGACTTGACGGTTCGATGACTACGTATTTATCAGAATGCCTGCTCAGACTGAATGATTGTATTTAATTGGTTTTCGATTTATACTTACATATATAAGGTGTAGGTACACTTGTATGTAAGCGGATCACTCACAAGGCAATCAGTTAAGCTACAAAAGGCACAAAGCAGGCATATTGTAGCGTGAGTTCAAATAAGGCACTTTGCAATGACAACAAACAGGAAGGCGAGAAAATTACTCTAACTATAGAAGAGTCTGATGAAATCCTATTAACTAAACAACAGTTCATGCTATAGTGAAGTATTAAAATGTTATGAATGCGTCTAAAAATATTATTTTCTATTCCAATACCGGATTTACCATTGATTTTATACAGTCCAAAGTGTTTTCAGAAACCGCTGACTTCCACATTCTGTTAAATATGAATAAAAGTTATAAGACTATATCTTTGCATGATCGAAGAAAAATGTAAATTATCGGAGTGCCTTTAAAAGATTCATATCTCAAGCTTTCGGAGTTAATGACTTTTATTTTATCAACAGTTTTATTGGTTTATGAACTCCCGACCAAAGAAAAAGTTGGCTACAAAGCTAAAGTTGTTAAAGCTTAGAATATATTTTAACAACATGCATATACATATGTACATATAGACTTAAGACAAGAAAGCGATATTTATCGTACTATCATAAAATCCGTCATTCAGCATCTAACATGCATCATTCAAAATCCGTTTTAAAATTATTCTTTGCAACCCTCTATTAGTTGAACTATAAATTACGGTCAGTGACCCATCTTAAAAGTACTTTCTTTAAACTACCCGCATATTTGAAGACACATACATATGCATATCGGCAATTATACATTCCGCGTCCTAAAATGCTTAGCTTTTTTGTCCGCAAAACAGAAACAAGGATGAAATGTACGCTTCGTTGCACGAAAGGAAACCACTGCTCGAGCCCAGGCACTTGTTACCTTCATAGAAGACGTTACAAGTTGTAACAGACATTGTATTATGTAAAACGAAATGATCTAAACACTAAATGCTTATAATTTGGGAGCAGACAGTATAGCTTTCCGACAAGTGCCACACCCACACACAACTATTCCTCGTTGCGCACGCATGAAGAAACGTCGCGACGGAAGCAACCCTCCTTAACGGCTTCCTGCGAATGATGCGCCTACCCTAAAGAAGTAATATACATCAGATAATACTAACGGTCAGTTTAGGCGACACATAGAGTTAAGTAAAGAAGGTAAAAATATTCAACAGCGGAACCTTTAATTATTCAAAAACCGTCTACTAGTTCCTTAAAAATTATATATTCAAATAACCAGCACCGTAGCATTACGTGGCTGTGATTCCACCCTGTTGCTTCACCTCGTACTTTTCATTGTTTCTTCACGGTTGCATGCTTTACCCACCCCATTCCTTTGCTACATCTTCAAGTCTGTAACTGACGTTTTTCAATTTACTGTCACCGTTGACGCGAACGTTTTTGACACCTGTGTGCGACGTTCGCAATCGCATTCAACCCTCAGTACGTTGACTTTTGATCTGCACAGGTATTTTCTTTTTCACAATTTGTCGGGGTTGTTCTAACGTCCTTTTTAATTGCCATTTAGTAACTATTTGCGTCTACTCATCTTCCTTACGGCACCGCTTTCAAACGTTTGACTAGGTCGGTATTGTTCACTGCAACCTGTTGTACCTATGCGATGCACACCTGGTTACAGAAAGGTCACTGATCGTCTACACTAGTCGTATGTACCTTTCTTACCCTCTTTACAAGTATAATTTCAATATTAAATTGCTCATATCACGTTTGGGATCTCCTTTCGTAAATTTTATATATGATATGATAATTATTATTTGGAGTTTTGTATTCATACTGCCTGGAATGCAGTGATCTGGCATTCTACTGTAATATAAGACTCATATTTAATAATACTTTCGAAGACAGTCAAGTACAAATACACCTTGAGGTTATTAAAAACAACTTTCACGTATAGGCCTTTAAAAAATTTTGTGGTAAGACAGGTATAACTGCGCTCAAATGTTCATTGCTTTGTATAATTTAATTTTGTAAATAAGCCAGCCTATGATCTATGACGTAGCTCCTTCTAAGAGTAGAATATTTGTAAGCTAAGCAACCCAAAACCACAAAATGATCCTTCTGATTGTTCCTCTTTACTGGCATAGATACCGCTTAGGCGGTTATAGCCAAATTAACAACAGCGCGTCACTCGTTTCTTCTTTTCGCAGTGCGGGTCCAATTGGAAATTCCAAGCGAAGCCACGTTCTTCTCTTCCTAGTCCTTCCAACGGATTGGAGGTCTTCCTCTTCGTCTACTTCCCACGGCGGGTACTGCGCCGAATACTTTCAAAACTGGAGTGTTTTCGTCCATTCAGACGGTATGACCTATCCTAAGTAGCGCTGTCTGTTATTTCGCTGAACTATATCAATGTCGTCGCATACCTCATAGAGCTCATCGTTCCATCAAATGCGGACCTTTCTCTCGAAAACTCGTAACGTCGTCTCATCAGATGTTGTCATTTTCCATACCTCTGCTCCATATAGCAAGACGGGAATAATGGCTGACTTATAGAGTTTGGTTTTTGTTCGTCGAGAAAGGACTTTACTTCTCAATTGCCTACTCAGTCGAAGTATCACCTGTTGGCAAGAGTTATTCTGCGTTGGATTTCGAGGCTGCCATAATTGTTGCTGTTAATACGGGTTGCAAGTTAGACGAAATTGTCAACGACTTCGAAGTTAAGACTGTTAACAGTGACGTGGGAGCCTAGTCGTGAGTGAAACTACTGTTTGTTTGACAACAGTAGATATTTCGTCTTACCCTCGTTTCCACCAACCAAAAGGGTAACCCATCACGAATATATGTATGTATGGATGTGTAATTGATCCATCTCTCTGACTTTTATAAACTTATATTTCTATTTACACATTTAGTTTCTAAACATTGCTGTATATTTTAGTATCAATATAAAATGTGTGCTTTTTCTAACAAAACAGCTTTATTATCTTTGAAATAAAGAAAAGTCGTTGCCGACCCATTTCGCAAGTATCAGTTGTTATTTGCTTCAAATGCACTCAGCTATGTAAGTCCCAAAGTTCATTTTGATCGCATGGTCAGTTATAAAACAGCACGCATGTAAAATAACGCTTTTTGCTAATTGCTTGCTGCTGTAACGATCTATATATATTCGCAGTAAAATTGTAAATTGCTTTTTTTAAGTTTGAAATGGGGTGAGTATAAATCTGGGGGTTTAAGCACCTCCCTCATACGAGGCTGTTTTGATCTTTTTCATTGGGTGTGTTTTATTTGACGTGGCTGGTCCCAAATCCAGCGCACAACCCTGGGGAGAGATAATTCGGCTCCCTACTTCAGCTCGCCTTCAGTCGATACTTGGTCTAAGACCGGAAGTCGTGAGTTGCTTGAGCCACATGTAAAATTATAGTTTCTGGTCACTCACAAGTGAATGGCGCTCAAAAAAATTTCCTGGCTTGCCTGAACTTCTACGCATGCCTCATACATTCTTTACTAGGAATCCATGGGGAATCGCTAAAACTGTTGCCCATTGTTTGATTGATTGAAGTGATATCCCTTATTTCTTTACTTAATATTTTTTTTTACTGTAGCCATGGGTACTCTCATAGGGAAGCTAGTATAACTATATATTTTTTCTAAAAAATAATATAGTAGGAGAGTGCTATTGTAAAGTGAATGGCAGTGTGTGCGGCTAAGTGCTAGAAAATATAAAGAAATTAATCTCAAGTCATCAAATGGAAAAACTTATAATATTAACAACAACCAAAACATATAATAAAAACAATTTACACATTGCAAATATGTTTTATAGTTATGTAAAAGTGCATCAGTGTGCACCGGCACGTATACATGCACGCATACATATGCATTTTATTGCAAGCTTACAAACGTGCCGCACGCAAAATATGGCGAAACACACAGATTATTGGAGGATAGAAATTTTCATGCAGCAAAAGCACAGTGTCTCAAATTTGACTAAATTTCGAGTTTGAATATAATAACTAAAAAAGTTTTATGCTAATGAAATATTCTCTGACGATTGCATTTTATGTTAACATGACTTTTGATCTGCTTATCGCCAGACTGAAAGGTGTAAAATTGTATAGAGTTTTCCAATAAAAGTGAAATGATTTCTTTAAAAAAGCACACACCAATTGTTAGGGAAATTCAAGTTTTTTGTTTAATGTGAAGTACAATCGTTACAATTAAGTTGTGAATATCACATGGAGATCATTTGATGCCATGAACTTTTTTGCAGGCACGAATTCGATGAATCCAATTTTCGAGTATTTTTTCCACTAAGCCAAGTCATATATCATGATTAGCTCGTTCCATATTGACTTTCAAAGCTTGAAGATAGTATTTTTTTGCTAAAGACCAGTGACTTCAAATAACCCCAAAAGAAGTAGTCGAAGTAGTCGTGTTAAATCACAACTTCTTGGAGCCCATTCAATGTCACAATTTCTAATCCAGTCTCCAAACTTTTCTCGCAATAATTCGATTGTTACACGTGCTGTGTGTGCCACATGGAGGCCATTTGACTCGCCGATTTTTTGTTTTTGCAGGAACGAATTGGATGAATCCAATTTTCGAGTAATTTTTTCAGTAAATCAAGTCGTATGCCATCAATAGCACGTCCAATATTGACTTCTAAGACTTGAAATGTTTCTGGTTTGTTGCTAAAGACCAATGACAATGTTAAATCACAACTTCTTGGATGCCATTTAATATCACAATTTCTTCAAATCTCACAAAATTTCGGTTATTATACGTGTTGTGTGGCACCTTTGTTTGAAACAGTTTTTATCAAGTTCAACTTTTTCCAATTGGTGCCATAAAAAGTTGGTTATCATCGATCTATACCGCTCTCCATTCACAATAACGACGTTCCCAGCTTCATTTCTAAAGAAGTATGATTCCACCAGACCAAAAACCACACCAAACTGTCAATTTAGGTCAATCCAATGGTACTTCACGAATAATTTTTGAATTTTCTTCGCACCTGAATCGACATTTTTTTTTATCTACCGCACCACTCAGATGAAAGTGAACCTCATCGGAGAAGATGATTTTCTTAAAAAAAAAACGTTATCGTTTTCATATTGTTCAAAGGCAAAATCAGAAAGGTCACGACGTCCAATGGCTTCAGTTCTTGAATGAGAACAATTTTATACGGGAACAAGCCCAAAACCGCCAGGTTGTAGTTCGAGACAGTCCCAATTCTAGAGAACGTTTTGGAGTTGCCAAATCGCAGTCTTCAGCAACACTTGTGTGAACGGCAGCAATATTTTCAAATATAATACAAGTATTATAACTATATATAATTCAAGCGGTGTCTTATTGGCACTTGAACATTTGTATGTTTCAACAATTCGACAAATAGCGAACACTGTTCGACGATTATTAGGATAATATGGCAAAAGCGCACGAAAACTTACAATTCGAGAGCGATTTTTCCGATAATAAAATTAAATAATTTAGCTTATATCTTTAAATGAAAAATACAGAAATTTCCATGAAATTACAGATTTAAATAGTGGTGAAAAGAACAAATAACTGGTATAAAAATAAACTGGCATAATACGGCACTAAGTTTCAGTTTAAAAGGCCAGCGCTGAAAGGTTAGTAGCTTTCTGTTCGATCTACTCTATTACATTTTTTAAAGTCGCTTGTAAAATAGGCAACAATATTTACAATAACAAACTTTGGTCCCACTGTGCGCTGCAATTCGCAGTGTTCGTAATGAAAATTTCTACTTGCAAGTAATAATTTTGCGCAGCAGCAGTAACAACACCAAAAGCAACAACATGACGCGCAATAAAGCCGATAAAATGCAATAAGAAAGTCAACAAAAGTTAGGTGACTTACAAACAGGGTAGCATGCAACAACAACAATACATAAACAATAGCAATCAGCGAAATTACCAGTTTCACTTTCAAACTTGTGTACGGAACATTTTCATTTCATTCGCAACGCAGCTTGCGCAAAGACAGCTAAATAGCCAAAGAGCTTTAAACGAATTTGTAAGCGGATTACGAAAGTGTTGGAAAATTTTTAGTCCTTAAAATCGATAGTGCCTAGTTCATGTGTAACAAAGTGCAAAAGTGTTTGTGTTGACTAAGATATACGAAATATCAAATAGTAATATAAGTAAACAATAAGCTCCACTAGTAACACGTAAACAATGAAACCCGCGAATTTGAACGAGCAATATGCTCGCTTCCCGGAAATCTCACGTGAAGAGATGAAAAAATTCGTCAGTTGGATACACGCCCAACCGCACATGCAAAATTTGTCCGAAGAGGAGGCGTTGCACTTCTTTCACGCCTGCATGAACAGCATGGAAATGGCCAAACAGGTGTTGGACACCAATCTAACGGTGCGCACACATTGCGATGATTTCTTCACGAATCTGGACTGTGAGCGCTCTGAGCTGCAGCGGGCCATGCGAACTGTGTAAGTGGCCGTTATATATAAATATGAAAGAGTTCTCATAAGATCTGCAAAATTTGCATAGTACTACAGCGCTAGTACTCGCCGACTAAAATTTCACTAAAACATGTTACATAACTCAAAATTTAATCGTTGATATCGTAGCGTAATCATTTTAGTAATGATGGTTGTATTTGTCGTATCTGCCAAGCTCCTATCACTAAAAAATAATGGCAAAAGTTAATAACCCCCTGAAACATTTCACTTTTTGATAGTCAAATGAAATCGCTATGTCAAATATTACTGGCTCATATACACGAGCAACGATGTCAGATTCGCCTCCTGATATTAACCGAATAGTTATTCTAATTCGTTATTAAGTATAATCCGAAAAGGTTCCAGTATATTCATAAAATACCGTTAGTTAGGCGGAGGTAAATTAAAACATATACCCACTATATACAGAAAATCATATGCATAGATATATACATATTTTAATTCTAGTATATTCATATTTTTTTGTTTTCACCACTTTTAGCTCCATATGTCCGTTGCCACAAACCACACCCGAGGGTTATCGCGTTATAATCGGGAAGTTAGCTGATACAAATGCATCCAACTTCAATTACGTGGACTGCATGAAACTGTAAGTAATTGAATAAACATTATAATGGTTAGTCGAAAAAGTCTTTTCATATTTCTAATCAAACTTCAACTTATTTTTTTTTTATATTTATACTAATAAATAAATAAACATATGTATATGTACATATGTACCATTTTGGTCGACCACTTTTTGCCATTTTTCCGCTAGAGACATTATTCCATCAGTGTAAATCGAAATTTCAAAATTTCCAGAAGGGAAGCGACCGTTACCGAAACTGATACAGCATCGTCTACGTAAACTTCACAAATTTCATTGGTGGCTTGCGTGGCATTCTTCCCTTTTTTATACAAAAATTTCCATATATAGCGAATTTCTTTATTATTTTCACTCATTTTTAAACAGCTATAACTTTTTGCAACTTCCTTGAATTTAATTTTTTTTTTGGGGGGGGAAAATGAAATCTCACCTTCGCAACACTATATGGTATAACACAAAGTGATTGATAGCATTGGAGATATACGGCTGCAAGGATATCTATTGACAAAATACGAAAAGACTTTTTCGACTACCCAATAATTTATATTTTTTGTTTCTCTTACGCCCATTTTTTTACAAACAAAAGGTCACATGAAAATAAAGTACATATGTATGTACATATTTTGTTAAACTTAATATTATTATATGTATTTAATAAATTAAATATGCTTTACTTTTTAAATTTTTTTAATAAAAGTTTTATAAAAGTTAGTATGAAACAGAAACACAATAAATTTAGAAATTTGAATGGTATACATTGCGGAGAGTTCCCCCTCCAAAAGTTAAAATTATACATAATTGCATCATAAGATATACTCCGAGAGGAAAAAGACTTTGAGTTGCAAGTACAACATTAGGGGTATTCAGACCGAAGCCTGTTAATTTGGTAATTCGTTAGTTGATACTTCGTTAAAAGGCTTAACTGTGAACATACTTTTTGCTCTACCTTGGTAGTATGGTACATTTAATTCCGAAACAACTGATTAAATTTTATTAAAGAGTAAAAATGCCTCAACAAAGTGCAAAATCAAAAATTGTCAGTCATTTAATTGAAAATTATGTGGAGCAGATCAAATTTATTACTGGTAAGTACTTAAAATTGATGTACAGAGGAGCAGGAGAACAGCTGATGTGATATTACCGAGTAACGAAACGATTATCAAGCTTGCCGGATGGATAGTTCGTTACTCGGTAGAACTATAGTCTGTTAATTTTACAAAAACAAAATACTGGTAAAAAACTACCGAATAACGAATTAACAAGGCTGGTCTGAATACCCCTATTATAAAGTTCACCAAAATTGGTTGAAATTTAGTTCATAATCGGAAGAACCCAAATATTTTCGTAAAATTGTATGAGCTTCTATATCATTATTTAGAAATAGAAATACTTAGTCAAAGTGTTAGGAGATTGAATTAGTTGGCGCTGAAACCTCCATTAGATACTTATCTGAAGTATTTTTCCTCTTTATAGTTTTCGTGTTGGAGAGATTCTGCTTAGCGTTAATATGTATTCTTGCCATATATCCCTATCTCTTGGTCAAACAATCTCAATATTAGTATATTAGCATTAATATATTAGTTATATCTCTGAGATATGACTTAGTGAAAAACAAATAAATCGCTTGATTTCAGGTTACATTAAAAATAATTGCATTCGCCGAGTTCTAAAGTTCATTTCAAAGTATACGAAGTTAATTAAGTCTCGTAGCTGCAATTAGTGTCAGAGATATATCTGAACATGTGTCACGTGAAATTTTAAAATTTATAATATACATTTACATACATATATTATAATAAAACGTATGCATCTAATATAGACTATGCACTTGCAGCTCATAATTACTAGAGCCATTTATATGTCAAATGAAGTGGCATTAGCTTATTAATTGGATAGATTACGAACTAATTAGTAATTAACCGTTTTTTAAGTATTAAAAATAGCGAGTCATGTCACGTCAGTAAACTTTTTTATTTAAATTGAAATCGCTGCAAAATAAATATACCTATGCTATAAAGGGGAATGGTCCATTTCAAGGTTCCCTACTTTCTTTAAAGAAAAAACGCAGAAACTTCAAATTTAATGGGAAATGTTCAGTATCATTCGAAAGAATATTCTTTGGCTTTTATTTTTTGAAGATTATCTCTTTCAAATGTTGGTTATGTCTCAGATGGTCCATCCATTAAATCCAATTTCCGATTACTCGTTCGATCATTCCGACCGGTAAATGACGAATGCCACGCGTTATGTTTTTCTCCAAGGCCTGAATCGAAGAGGGATTGTACGCATAGACTTTAGATATCCCCACAGGAAAAAGTGTAACGGAGTAATATCACACGATCTTGGTGGCCAATCGACCAGCTCAAGTGTTATCTCAATAAAACCATTGATTGTTGCGATGTTTCGGAAGCGGCGTCGTTTTGTTGAAACCAAATGTCTCCGAGATCACGAACTCCACGCATCAAATAGTCGGTTATCATGGCGCGATAACGATCGGCCTTGACGGTTACCCTCTCACTGGCATAATTTTTGAAGAAATATGGACCGATGATTCCACGGGCCCACAAACCAGACCAAACCGTTTTTTTCTGGATGAAATGACAGCTTTTAAGTCTCTTTGTTACTCTTTGTCCCAAATGCGACAATTTTGCTTGTTTACATACCCATTGAGCGTGAAATAGGCCTCATTGCTGAACAAAATTTTTATTGGATCTTCTGGAAACTTTTTAAAGGCCTTTTGAGCGAAGCGATATTGCTTGGATCTCGACGTAAAATGCGCTAAGTCGTTTCATACGTCACTCCGAGTGACGCTGCGAACGGCGCCGAATCGACTCTCCACAGTCTTCGTATACACTTTCAGTTGCCGCTGATATATATTTTCCTCACTGCGTGCGGGACGCGGACTATTCGGTAGAATATTATCCAATAATGAATGCTGGGTCTCAAGATGGGTGATATTGTTGCGAATAGTACGCTCAGTAGACCGATTATGTTGATCATAAGTTGAGCGAAGCGCGCGAAACACATTCATTACAGAACGTGAATTTTTGTGAATAAAAGGCCTGTTATATGTAATCCTAGTTCGAACCATTAGTCAGTCAACCATCTTTAATATAATTAACTGGTGTTTTTGGGTGTGGATATCCTACGAGAGGCCAAAAATTAGATTCAGTTCATAATCCTCGTCATTACCATGACGGTCACAAAGAAATACAAAATGTTTTCTCAATTATTGAGGCCAGGAACATTGAGTCATTTCTATGTGACCTAACCTTCGCTTCCATTGTGTGTAGCCCGTTTTTTCAGGATAACTATTTTACTGGCCGACGTGTATTGTTTAAAAACGCGCTTGTGATCAGAATTTTTAAACTGTACTAAGGGAACATGGAGTGTTACGAGTAAAATTGCGAAGCAGGCATTTTTTAAGTGAATTTGCAACGCTTTGTTTTGCGCTTTTATATAGTGTGCCCGTCACCTTTACCGTGTGTGGGCTATATAATTCTCCTATTTACCAAATTGTTTTTGAAACACATACTAGAAAGTTGTTTAGCAAAATACTTAGCTTGAAACCAATTAATCTGTCACACTACATAAAAATGCCTTTTCATGTTTTATGGCGGCTTAATTTATACTTATATGCACGAGCTGGTCCACGTTCGTTATATTTGTGTATACGAATGCAGCTTGATAAGTCCATGAACTTATGTAGACTATATTTTACATGATTATATATATTTTATGCGAACGAAGAAATAATACTTTAAGGGGTTACATGGGTTTAAAGGTTTCAAAAAATCGAATTTTTTATATTGTCTAGTCAAGGTCAAGTTGATTCGAGTAATAGTTTCGGAGTAACAGCTTGGAGAACTTGTGTGCTCGAGGCTAGCTAGGCTAAGTGCGCCGTCTTTAAATGCGTTTTTCTCGAAACTGTGTTTTTGAAGTCGGTTGCCAAGATTTCCCAAGAACTACTCAACCGATCTTCATGAAATTTTACACATCATTCTTTACCGCAAGAAATAATATTTCTTTATTTTAAAATATAATTTTTTTCTACAATTTATAGTTATTGCATGATTTTCGATATGTGGATGTTCGAAGATGGTATACGTCCAGGACACATTATGGTAATGGACTTAAAGGGCGTCACTTTGGGGCATGTGGCACGCATCGGCATATTTCAGATGAAAAAGTTTCTCTTCTATTTACAGGTGAGTGCTTTCTAAGCTATTTTTTTATAAGATTTCAAACAAAGCATATGATTCTAACTCAGGAAGCTGCCGCGATACGTTTGATTGGTTTCCATTTCATCAATATTGTACCATTTATGGATAAAATTTTGGCGCTAATGACACCGTTTATGAAGAAAGAGCTAACCAGTATACTGTATATACACAATAACCTAGAGGATTTCTATAAATTTGTACCACAGTCTATATTGCCTAAAGATTACGGCGGCGATGAGTTGGAATGTGTGGAATTCAGAGGTAGCAAATGTTATTATTATTGTTATGTAAAATGTGAGCTATTGTTATTGCATAATTATTTTGAGAAATCTCTGCATTCTGGTGCATTATTCATTGAATTTAAAAACCAACATTTAACCAAATATATTTTTCAGAAACCGTTTACGCCAAGCTTAAAGAAAATCGCGAAGAAATGCTGCAATTCGAAAAGCGTCATCAAGTAAACGAGAAATTGCGTCCGGGAAAACCGAAAAATGCCTCGGAGCTATTCGGCATTCAAGGGAATTTCAAGAAGTTGGATATTGACTAGAGCTTTTAGATTATTTTTATTTTTTATATTATTATTTTTTTTTTTTAAATTGTAAAATTATATCGAAGTGTTTTTAAAATGTATAGTGCTATTTTTTTACTTTATCAGCATTATTTTTATTTTTTTTTTTTGGTTTTTCTGGTTTTTAAAAATTATAAAATTATATCAAAGCGTTTTTAAAATGTATAGTGTTATTTTTTTACTTGAGTTAAATATTTGAGATAAAATCGAAAATTAAATAAATAATGAAAGTTAAAAAATTGTTTTTTTTTGCCTTTAAACCTTTAAATTAAGCATGTTTCCGTACAAAATATCTGCATGTTTTGCTCAACTTTTTGAGGACAAAATTAGCATATATTATAACAATTATAATTATAATTATAAGATTTTATAATATTTTCTTTAGTCCCCCCTAGCACATTTTTCATAACGAAGTGCATTATAATCTGTTTTACGAATTCAAAACGTTTCAAAAATATATGAATACTCTTAATATTCTTATAAAAGTCTTCTAGATCTATTGCAATAATAACAAATACATTATTTAATATTTAAAATATTTTCCGCTTTATTTTAATTTAATTATTTAGCAAAATTATGGAATTCAAAATAGGTTCAAGTCCAGTTGTGAATAGTTACTTCGGATAATACATACATATTATATACACATACCAAATAAAATGTGTATAGACGTTATAGATAAATATGTTATGATAATGCACAAAGTAATTTACAAGCCATTTAACAGTAACCCTTCGTAAAAATCTGTACTGAAATAAAATACTTTAAATATATTTACATAGAAATTGAAGTGAAAACAAAAGTAGTTAAAATAATAGAAGCACTTATCATATAAGAAACTGTTTTCAATATTACGCAAGTGTCTGATCTATAATGTGAACTTAAATTAGATTTCGTTAACTCAAAACAATTTTTTAGCATGACATGAGCCTGTATTTTATATATGTTTTCATAAAATAAATAATTATTTTATAACTAGAAAATTTTGTGGAGTTTAATATTTTTGGACACTTTCCAAAAAGTTTCAATTACATATCAACCAAAAGCAAATAACGGTATTTTTTTCACTATTTCCTTTTTGAATATACAAACTAGTACTTAAAAATACCCTTTGTGATAGTGTGTAATGCGAAATTATAACTAAGAGAATTATTATTTGATAAGTATGATAATTTATATATTATGTAAGTATAGGTATACATATGTCTATATAAATAAGTATGTTTTAATGCATCATATACAAATGTGTTTGCGTAATTCGTTACATTTATGTTTCTATGTATTTTTGCAGATATGATTTAATGAATTCATGTACGGTATGTCCATTGGTTTATATACAAGAATGCTGCTATGTATATATGTTTATGTACTTCACTGTTATAATTCTCAAATGGAACAATACTTTAAAGTTACTTAAACATATGTAAATTTATAATTTATACAACTTATTATGTAGGCATATGTTTCGAGTACAGTTAACTACAAATATTAATATAACGATATATATTTACGTTTAATTCCATTTTTACTAGAGATAATTGCGCGCTTGAGCCGCAAAACTCCAGCTTTTTGCCTTACCCATAAATGGGCATTTGAAATTCAGTTACACTAAGAACTAAACTAGACATTTTTATTTACACATCTTAAAACTACTTGCTAAATGGGAAAACTTAAGCAAAATGTCAAATTGAAAACATATGCGAGTGCTCAGCACTTCGTTGTAATTGTTGTAAATTGTGTCATGAAGGCAAGTAATTGAAAGTAAACGCACTTCTTACCATTTTAGAATCTTACTTTACGCATTCATTAATTTTTTCGCCAAAAAATTAACTTTATTTCCTCACAAGCGTAACGGAAAGCGGCGAACTTTCAATCATTGTCGCTAATGAATGTTTCTTCGTCACTGTCGCTACGTTTTTTACTGCACTTTGCATTTTGGCACGCAATGCAGTTGCAGTTTTCTTAAGTTTTCCTGCGCCTTTGCTGCTCTTCTTATTGCTGCAGCTGCGGCTCATTGGTATTGCATTTTGTGTGGACGCTATTACTTCGTGATTGCCGACATTTGAGCACGCGTCCTCGGCTCATCATCACATCTGCGTCGGTCGTAGCATGCCACAAGACATCGATGTTGCCGCTCCGCTAGCTGCACTATGCATGGTGGCCATTGTTTGTTGCAACGCTGCAGCAGCCGCACGATTACGCGAATTACTTCTTGACGCGGACATATTCGATGATGGACCGCCACTGATATTTCCAGTGCCACCACCACTAAGCATACGTTGATGATGTTGTTGCTGTTGTTGAGTTGTTAACTGAGTCATAGCCTGTGTGACATTTGATCCAGGCGCGGTTATTGTGGCCATATTGGCAGCACCCACATTATTATTGGGAGCTGCGCTGGTGAGTTCCCAGCTATTGCCGCGTTGTACCAAAGCAGTGATGGGCAGCTAGTATGTGTGGAGTAGAAAAGAAAACATAATTAGTGTGCATTTTATTTTTACAAATTGATATATTTACTGTTTAAAATAAAGCAAATGTGCGAAAGTAGAAACAAATGATCTATTTACCGGTATATTGACGCGTTGCACGGAGTATGTTGAGCCACGCAAATTTCCACCACTGTTATTATTATTCCCAGCATTGCCGCACTGCGGCACCGTGCGCAAATATGTATTAGAGGGCAATTTCAGTAACTCCGTTGCTGCCCCTGAGGCTACTCCCACACCGGCAGCATTGGCAGCGGCAATTGAGTTCATCGAGTTGTTACCGGAACTGCCGAGAGTAGACGAATTTGTGGCGGATTGCTGGTGACTTACTTTCGATGCACCGTGCTTATCCTTTTTGTTGTTCATTGTGTTTTTGTTATACAGTGTTGATTGTTGTGGCCCTGACATTGAAGTTGTTGTTGTGACGGCCATCATATTACTATTGGAATTCTTACTACCACAACCAACGTTTTGTTGCTGTTGCTGTTGTTGTAGACCCATTGCCGATACCGTCGTCGTCATAGTACTAACGGTTTTCGCCAAACTATCGCTAGCGCTCGCAATCGTCGGTCGTGTCTGCGCACAAGTGGCCGAATGACGAGACCAATGCATCTGTTGGCAGGGATAATCACAATACGATGTATTCCAACAACAATAGAACTGTGCCTCTCGACCACAATTTGAACACCACTGCTTCTTTTTAGTTTCCTCGATGGATCTCAAACGTTCTTGCTCGCATTGCTTGCGTATCTCGTTGGAGATACGAGTTTTCTCGTTCTCCATGCTTTTACGCATTTCGGAGAGCATCAAATCAGAGGTGCGTTTGAGTTCGGCAATTTCTTGTTCATACGCTTGTTTGGTGCGCTCAAGCTCTATTTTTAGTATTGTTATTTTAGCTTGTAAAACGGGTTCATCGCCTTCGGACATCTCTAACATGGTGTCCTCCATAACAGATATGAAGAAGTCCGTTAACTAAATAATAAATATAACGACTATTAATCTATGCAATATTATAAATGAATATAGTTTGTGTAAGTATAGACCTTTTTACACCACCATCACACCAAATATTCTTTATAGTTCACTCACCTTATGTGCATTCTCTACTAGCGTCTGACACACCGGACCCGCTTGTGAGGGAAACATTGTCGTGCCGTCCGATTTTAATGGACCGTTAGGACGTTGCATCAACCTGGGTGGACCTCGGCAAATCGCATCCGTAACCATGGACGTTAAACTAGCTGTTACAATGTCACCACTAGATGTGCTCGTTGCGCTGATTGCGTTACTAGGAATGCCTACCGCTTGTGGTGTAGGCAGTTCAACTGCTGAGGATATAGACACGACAGCGTTAACACTACTGCCATGAATGTTGTTGCCACTTATAGGTATATTTGAGCACAAAGCAGCGCCTACCGTAGGTGTCAACATATTAGACGATGGTTGAGAGAGACCCGCCAAAGGCGGTGGCGCTGACATAGTAAGTGGAGTAAGTAGAGCAGTTCCGTTTGGACCAATACTGCCATTGCAAGTGACAAATGGTGTCACTATTGCCGCGGAATTGATGGCAACATTCGCTATGGGATTAGTCGTAACCAACATGTTATTGTTGTTGTTTGTGCTTCCAGCATTATTGTCACCTAACACTGCCACAACTGCGGGTGTTTTGGAGACGGCGGTAAGCGGTGGCACTGGTATAGAATGTGTGGTGGTATTGTTGCTACTAACGGTGGCATTTCGTTGAGGCTCATGCGGCGACCAAGCCTGTCTTGGTATGGAGACCATGCTGTTCTTCAAGAGCGTCCGTTTTAAGTCATTACTATTTGCTAAAGGCGATGTGGAGGGCGGCGGTAGAGCAGGCGATGAAAGTGGTGCGCTGGAGAAGTTGTTGCGCGTTGCACCAGCATCAGGCGTACCGCGATTTGGAAATGATTTGCGTGCCCGTTGAAGCGGCTGAAGCGACTGCATCGATTGTGATTGAGATTGCACTTGAGGCGGTGAGGATGACTGGGGTAATTGGTGTTGTTGTTGCATTGTAGGGCGATTCGCTGTATTATTTGCTGATATTGTGTTTTTTTGTGTCTGCGGCTGTGACTGAACAATAGCAGATGACGGTAGTGGACCATACGGCACACCTCGAGTATTCGGTCGTTTATTAGGGGGACTTATATGGATACCAGCCGACGATTGCGCATTTGGTATGTCCAATGCGCCCTCCGGATTTGCTTGAGCAGGAGTTTTAAGTGCAACTAGACTTGGTTGTGTGTTGCGATTGTTTTTGGCATTCACACGTTGGATCATAGTGTCGCCAACACGTACCGCATCGGGTAATGGGGCAGTAGGAATATTGGCTGCATCAACGCCACCAGACGATGTTGTGTTCAGCTCTTGCTGAGCAGTATTAGCTGTGGCGGTCGTGGTGTCCTCCTCATCTGACATTACTTCTTGTTTGACGAGAGACAAGTTAGGCAGTACAGCCGGCACTGCGATGACAGGTAATGAAACATGCGCGTTAGTATCAACGTTTGCTTTTGGTGTTGGCAGAGCTTCTGTTGTGGCCTTGGACGCTTTTTCATTCATATGTTTGTTGTTCTGTGCACTCATGTTGGCCACGACTTGCATATCTGCTTCATCGTCCGAAGTAATTTCTTTCTTGATCTCAATAAAAGGCACCAAATCTTTTAGTATGTGCGTATTTGTTGTGGATTTGGTAGTACTTTTTTTACTGTCCTCAGTTTTATTCGTACAGCTACTGCTGCTGTTGCTGCTTTCCGTGCTCTTGGCGACATTTGCATTACTGTTATCATTATCAGTACTATCTGTGGATCTAGTTGCTTGTGTACCGCCTGCAGTATCCGTTGCCGCACCCGCTGTCTTCGCATCACTGTCAACGTTTGCTGGAGCCTCTTCTATTGCTGTGCCCATTGCCACCGCCAACTTTGTAGATTCGTCGGGTTTTCTCATTGGACCCTCCTTTGATATCTTCTTAATTGTTACACCGTGCTTATTCTTAACTAAGTTTTCCATTAGGGCCTGAGCATTATTTGGTGACGAAGTCAATGGTGCCGGCGTTGCTACGGCAGCAAGATCTTCCTTTACAGCAGCTGTTGTCTTGGCTTCCACGTTAAATTTTGTAGCGTTGGAGCAATTTGAGTTAGGTACTGCTATGGAGGGTGTAGCTTTGTTGTCGGAACCAATTGCTACAGTTAATGCACTTGCATTTGTTTTAATCGTAATCATTGGAACACGTGGCTCATGCTTGGCATGCTTCGTGCGTGGACGCTCGGTTGTGTCCGTCACTTTAGTGGCACTACCCACACTACTGGCGCTTGTATTTACACTTGCGCCACAAGCATCAATGCCATACTTACGTTTGGTACTGGTTTCCGCATTGCCATCGACATTACCAGTAAGCATGGCACTGCTTAATAGGCGCGGATCAGTTTCTTCTTTGTCAAATTTTATTACCTTCGGCATTGGCAGCTCCAGCTCTTCTCCAACCTCTTTTTTGTGTTCGCTAGAGGATTTGCGTTTCAAAATGACGGCGGTCACCTTTGACGAATTACTATCGTCAGAACTTGCTTTGCTAACCACTTCATACTTAGGCGTAATTATGGCTGCCTTGACATCACCAGCACTACAACTGCCACTTGTACTTGTAATGGTACTTGACTTCTTATTTGGACTAACAGAATGATCCGAATCGTTGCTCGACTCTGTTGTACATGCCTTTTTAATAATCGACAAATGATTATCCGCCGTCTTAACAATTTTATATTGTAACGAAGGCTTCGGCACCAATGCCTGTTGCCGTTTCATATAGTCCATAACACCGGGTATCATCATTTCCAATTGCTGCATCTCCTCAGTCGGTTCGTAAGGTGTTTTGAATTTGGCATACTTAAACGCGCCTACTTTAGTTCTAATCTTCTCAATATGCACCTCAACTTCTTTAATACAATCGGCCAGCTCGCGCGCCGAACGCTTGCCAGTTTGTGTATTTGGATCTTGTTCCGAATACAGAAAGCAATCTTTGATCGGCACAAAAGCACGATCATGTTCGCCGAAAAAGCGTACATTCACATGTGAGAGTCCTTGTCCGGGACCCATGGCTTTTGCTGGCCAATACGGAAAGCCCTTCAACTTTGCCCAAAGTAATAGATGTGGCTGGGCGCAAACATCCACAAACCAATCGGTACGCGTGTTGGCGTTTAAATAGCATTCGCCGCAGGTGTCGATTTCGTTAGTTTCCTGTCGACAAACTTTCAATATGGCTTTCGCAGTGAACACCTCTTTACTAGAGCCTAGAATAAATGAATTTTCATTTGTAAAAATGGAAAACGGTTAATGTCCTATTTGTTTGTGCTAACTCACTGCCACTGCTAAGGATGAGAGCATTGTGTAGTATCCACTTTGTTTCGTTGAGGAACTCTTCGGAACAACGAAAGGCGCGTTTCTCTATTCTCTCCTGTAACGTGGTGAATGTAACCGGGTTTGCAATGTACTTGGCGTAATGTAATAGAAAACTGTCAGTGTATAGGAACTTGGAATACTGCAATGGCAAATGGAAAATGAAGAATGAGTAAACAAATAATGCCATATAAAAGAACTAATTCTGAATTTCTTAATAGCTACTGTGGATAATTGTACATATGTATGTATAAATATGTGTATGTACGCATGGAAAATGAAATTTCTATTATTGTAAGTAAATTAGCTGAAATTATAAATTTTATAAAATATTACAACAATTATATAGTTTGCTGTTTGACAAAGATTAATTAGCTAATTGAAAACTTAATGAAGAAAAAAACAATTGTTTAGCAATTTAATTATAAAATGTAATTACATAATATTAGTCGCCGTAATTTTACTTAGCTATCCTAAAAAGTTCAAACTTTTTTATGAATTTATACTTAGTATAAATAAACATATCTGCTTTTAAATATTTTCCCTGTGATGATTTAATGTGTAAAAATATTTGAAGAGCTACAAATATGTATGTGGAGGTGCATCAAGTCTTGAAATAGGTCAATATCCATATGCATATACATATGTACATACATCTGAATATACAAGTACGTATATACATATGTCGCATTTTCCATCAATTATATCACGACTAGGTACCGTTAAGCAGCAGATAAACCCCAAATAATAAGTATCAACTATCTGAAAGCGTTTCGGATTGCATATACATACATACATATAAAACATATGTACATATATACGTAGGTATATTATTATTAACAAAAGTACCAAAAGAACGGACAAGTAACAACATGAGTATAATGTAAGTGGAATGAGGAACAGGTAAGCAAATAGAAAGCATGGAGTGAGGAGTGTTGCATATATGTATACAAATACAAATATAACACTCTTAACCGGTAAATTCGCCGCAATTGTAAAAAGAGAAGAAAAACCAACGCCATAGCGTATGTGACTGAAAAGTATCGAAGAGAAAATGTAATCTAGCAATAAAAGAGTAGTACTTGTATTAAACAAGTTTGCTACATATCCAACAAACCCGGATATAATTGATGGAATTTGTAATTTCAAATACATAATCACTTTATACAAACAAATCGAGCCAAACATATGTACGTACATATATTAAATTGTTAATTCATGTGTAAGATATATATATATAAATATTTATATATGAGCTTATCATACATTTGTTTGCAATCTATGACTTATCCTTGCATTCACGGCATTGGCAAGCCACAAAATTTCTAGGTTAGATAATTGTAAAGTATGTCATTTAGTTGAATAATGACTGACACTCAATCTATGCGCTGCACACATTTTTACACACATATGTATTTACATAACTCTATGGATTTAAATATGTTTTCTATGTTTGCAGAGCAGTAAACATGGGCTGTTGTCTAACCCTTGCTAAAGAAGACATTTTAGCGACATGCACATTGTACAAATATACATGAATAATTTTGAATTTTTTATTTCAACTTGCTTTTTCTATATTGTAAATATAAGATAAATTTTTTATGTTTATGTTAATAAGGGAATATTATTCTAAAATGACCACTAAAATATGTAATTCATTAACAGTGTTTTAGTTCATTAATATAAGACATTGTCGGTTCAAAATGTGCACAAGACATTGGGGCCCGAGTTTAATTCTAGCTAAAAATTACTCAAACGCATTTTTAACACCATTTGAGGAATGTTTTAAGCTATAGTAACAATAGGGGTATTCAGACCAAAGCCTGTTAATTTGGTAATTCGTTAGTTGATACTTCGTTAAAAGGCTTAACTGCGAACATATTTTTTGTTCTACCTCTGTAGTATGGTAAATTTTATTCCGAAACAGCTTATTCAATTTTATTAAAGAGTAAAAATGCCTCAACAAAGTGCAAAATAATTGAAAATTGTTTGGAGCAGATCAAATTTATTACCGATAAGTACTTTAAATTGATGTACAGAGGAGCAGGAGAACAAATAATGTGATATTACCAAGTAACGAAACATTTAACAAGCTTGCTAAATGGATAGTTCGTTACTCGGTAGAATGATAGTCTGTTAATTTTACAAAAACAAAATAAATGTAAAAAACTATCGAATTAACAAGGCTGGTCTGAGTATCCCTAATAACAACAGTTATTTTACTTCAACAAAAATACCGATAGAGACCTGCTTTTTTTTAAATAGTTTTTGTACTTTGGCTATTTTCAAACTTAAATGTCTAATTAAGTGGCATAAGTTGTATGTACATGGTGGTTACACACCGATCACATTACAACACATTCATATTGGTCTTTAATCTCTATTGACTATTGACTGTTGAAATATTGAAAAGTGTAATTTGTTTTTATTGCAAATCATTGTGCGTATTATCAAGTATAATAACACTTATTTTGTTGCTAAGGTAAGTCATAAACAAAATTATTTATCATAACAGCAATTATGACTAAGAAAATAAAGATTATATGGATATCTTATTTAATTATTTAAAATTTTGCAAAGTTACATCGATGAATATACGCACTTATTACAAAAATAGTACGAGTATATTCGCATGCATATATAAGTGTTATATACCTATAAATAAATGCAGATTGTCTAACACCACTGTTTGATGAGTAAGCATACTCTACTCATAGGATACTTGTTAAAATTATCTAAAAATAAAACTACTTTGATTTCGATAACCAAGAATATTTTTTGCAACCGTATTGTAATATAAGAAAAACAAAAATTAAATGAAATGATTACGAAATAAGCTCAGTATAATTAAATTTAAATATATATACTTCTATATGCAGTGCGGCAAAATACATATGCAAATATAAAAATACACATGTATGTACAGCACATTTTTATATACATACTACATACACATATATGTACGTACATATGTATACTATGTAAATTTGTAGTCATATCAAGCAGATTGAAAGTTAAAACAACGATTAGTTGTTGCTGTCTCAGCTGTTGCCGTAGTAGCTTTTGCTCTATAAAATCCAACCAAGCTAAAACAAAATCTCCAATATGCTGTACTAGAGAAAAGTTCGTGAAATCCACGATGACGATAACGTACACGAAGCAAACAAAAAATAACAAACAAATGTGATAGCAAAGACGACGAAGCGTCATGTGATGAAACAGAATACAATTGACCAAATGAACAACAATAGGAAAAACTTGATTGTGTCGGTATCTGAGGCGAAATAAAAGCAAAAAAATACAGAACGAAATACTATTTTTAATGTTTTATATTGTTTTTTTGATATTTAAAACGCAAAAATACAACTGCGAGTTAAACAATTTTTCATTAATTCTGGAATTGCATAAATGCAAAATGGAGTTAAACTTACAAGAACGTAAAAAATATTCCGAAAATTGGTGTTCTATTTCTTTAAATTTTGACACACATTTACATCAGTACTCATATACATGAATATATATGTATAAGTTTTTACAAATGTACATACATATATAGTTTATGTGTAATTTTAGATATCTACTCACCCCTTTAACCATTTTCATGCGTTTCAATGCAAACGAAAGAAGCTGACTCAGCACATCTAAGGACATCTCATTGCGACGAGAACTGCTGTTGCAACGATGAAAAAATATCAAGAGGTTAATTTGAATTTTATGTAGATATTAGATAAATACAAAATTTTTTACTTCGAATGCTGTTTTCTCAAGAGCAAAGTTTTTTTTAGCATAACTACAATTAAGAAGTAAAAGCTACTTTAGATAATTTTCTATTCAAAAATATTAAAAATTCAAAATTTTTAGAAAAAAATGTTTTGCAGCAGCTAATGTGCCCATTAGAAATTTATGTACAATTTCGAACATTGTTTTTGGAAAAGTATTTTAGTTGTTTAAACAACTTTTAAGAAAGAGTTTTGAGGTCTAATAAAAACTGCTTCATAATATAAAGATTATTGTTTAGAAGTGTATTTAATTGATTTACTTTTTTTTACTATTTTTTACTGTTTACTTTTTTTTGTTTAATGAGGAGCAAGAAGCAAGACCAATTGATATCTACCAAGTAACAAATATTATCGCAAACAATTTTACGTTAATTAATATGATTCATTTAATTCCAAATTAGATATTTCATAAAACCCTTATTATGCTTTATTTTTCTAATTAATTATAAATTAAAAAAGAAAAGATTATCTACGACTCTAAAACTACTAATGTCGTAAATATTTGCGGTGTAAAAATCGGTTTACTCTTAAAAAAATTAAATATGTTGAAAGCTGTGTTTAATTTACCGTTTGGGGCCATTAAGTACGTTCTCCACACTCAAGCACTCTGGACATACCCACGAATCATCTAATTTTGTGGCCGCTGTCACCTTAATGCAAGTACAATGGAAGCAGCGCACACATTTGGAACACGGAAATAGATCGGCACACTCACGACATTTCCAACAAAAACTATCCCATCCTCTCTAGAAATTTGTTTATATAAAAAATTGGCATATTATTTTTTTTTCTACAGTCAAAATTTATTGCACTTACCTTTGGAGGTGGTGCCCAATAATTTATTAAGCGTGCCTCTACACTGTCTACATTAGAAGATGTGGCAATATTTACTGGCGCCTCACGATCCAACGTTGTGTCCAGTAAAGAATTTGTACTCCCCACAAAAGCGGCAACCGATGCATTGCTATCATTCATTGTATTATTCTCGACCACCACTAAATTTATATCCTCATCTTCGCCAACATTGACAAAGCTACGCTCGCCATCATCCGCTTCTGAGGAAACTTCGCCTTCATCGTGTTTGACACGATTTAAAAATTCCATTTGTTTCTGTACAAACTCCGAATTTTGTGAACGCATATTAGTGCGTTTAAGCATCTTCTCATCAGATGGCCAGCGTTTAAGCTTGCCGGTTGAGGTATCCAGAATATCTTCACTTTTGCGATTGACGCTCTTGCTGCGGGAACGTCGTTGCAAGTTGCTCGATGTCGAACTTCCACTATCGTCTTTCAAAGGAGCGAATTTGCTATGTTTGCGCTGCTTTTCGCCGTGATAATGATGATTATTATGGTGATGTTGTTGTTGTTGCGTGTAAGTTTGTTCATTAGCATCCTTTGGCGCACTTTTTTGGCGCTTTCGCACTGCGTCAGTTACAAATTCACTCAAGACCTTTGATTCATTCACAGAACGTTGGAGTGCGAGAAATTCACGTGATAACGGTGTACTACTCCGTGCAAGAAAGCGTGCGTTTTGATGTTGTTGATTATGTTGTAACGAATCCGGAGATTTCTCTTGGCCAGGAGAGTTTAGTTTATCTGCATCTGAGACAACAGACTCAGCAACCTCATCGATTGTTCTGCGCGAGCCATTGGAAATTTGACTAGACGATGAACTGTGCACACCCACTTGAGTGCTGTCCATCGGCTGGTCATTCATCATCTGTACCATAACAAGTTTATTATTTTTTGTTTTCATTGGCAACATTTTAGGCTTCACGGTCATGGCGGAATAAATTTGCACCGGTACTGGGCAAATACCCACACCTTCTAAAGACGATTCGGCTACTGCCTCGGTTTGTGAATTCAGCTTAGGTAAGGAGTTAACCAATGTTGTTGTTACTGTGACTGCGCTACTATTATCAATTTGGCTTACTTGCTCAGTATGTGCATCAATATCAACTGTAGCTTGTTCTAATACATTTACACCTGTTAGCTTCAAGTTCCGTTCATTCTCTTTATAATCATCACACTCATTGAAATCATCTCCTACAAAGCTGCCGCCTTCAGTTTCAGGCTCCTGCTGTTCATCTTCTCTCACTGCTTGATCATCTTGATCGTATCCTACGTCCATATTTTCTTCATTGCCTTCACTACAGTCCTCCTCCTCCATATCCGCATCTTCCATCTCCGTTACCGTCAAAATATTCGTAGAGATCAGGCCGCTATTAACAGCCGGTACTAAGGGGGTCTTTGTGACAACAATATGTTCATACGCCGGACCCGGTATTGAGTCGACGCTGTCTTCAGCAGTCAGCGTATTTTTCTCCATTACAGGGTTGATGATATCATGGGAATGACGATGTGTTCAAACTCAATGCTAAATACGTACGCAAAGGAATGGAAATAATTAAGAAAATAATTAGTATGATTGTTCGAATTAATTTAATTAATTATGTAAAGAGAAATAAAATAATATACACAAACACCAGCAATGACAAAAACGAAAAGGTTAAATACACGCCTGTGGTGTATGTCATGCAAGTCGAATGAACGTTGTTGCTGATCAGTTTATGTGTTGTACGTTCATCGTTTTCACAGTCACTACACCGGCTACCTTCGTCTGCTACGATGAATATACACGAAGTACAAGTAAATTACATACATACAGTCGATTAGAAAATTGTTATTCTTATTGTTATTGTACGCCTACAAAACGTAGATACCAACAAATGCCGAAAATAATTCCCCATACCCCCCCAAAATGCTTTCGCAACGAAAACATCCATCCCAACAACTACTTACAGGTATGAAAAGAAGTACTCGTATGCCGTATAATGCAATGTATATAAGTATACGTATACATAAATACAGGCATTCATATGTATTAGCAGATGCAAGAGTATTGGCGTTTTTGTTTTGTTGGACAGCTAACGCTAAGTATTCTCAAATTTCTAAAATATTGTTAGCTGTTGTCATCTCTTAATTTCTATTGTTACAAAAAATTTATATACTATGTACAAAAGCAATATTTAATATTTAAAAAAGTAACTTTACAGAAAACAAATACAACTGACGATTGTAAAAGTAATTGGTATTCCAATGCAATAACGTTATGTTTTACGAAACTACTATGCTTATTAATTCAATAAACCCGATTTTAAATTATAATAGCTGGCAAAAAGGAGTTTAATATCAACATTTAACAGACTAATAGAAGAAGCTTAATGTTTACCAGAATTGTCTACTGCTTTTTAGAAATCAGCAAAATATACTCAGAGACAAGGTTTTTTTATTACTTAAAATACAAGCCATTGATTGCACCGAACAATAATTTTATATTTATCGGCCGGATAGTTCGGCAGCTATATGCTATATTGGTCCGATCTGAAAAATTTATTCGGTTATTTTACCATTGACTTGCGCAATAAGCCTTGTCAAATTTCATTCCAATATTTTGACAAATAAATTGGTTCCCATACAAGAAATTAATTTTGATCGTTCAGTTTGTATGACCGCTATATGCTATAGGGTTCCGATATCAGCGATATCTCAAACAAACAAAAAATGAGGGCTGAATCAACTCAGCTCACTCTTATATGTTATGTATTATGTATATATTTTTATAAGGGTTCTGTTCAATGTATATAAATAGCATTCTTGAACTGAACGTGTTGTGTTTTAATAAGGCCAAATTAAAATTATTCTTGTTTTCTTGAACAATGGGACTATCATATAGTCAATCACTGTAAACAGAAATAAATGAGGTAACAAAGCTAAAACTCCTCTTTAGATGACAATTTTATTCCTTCTCCCTTTTACACAGTCGCATGCATCTACAATAGCAGCACCTTGCACACATACACAAATAATCATTAGAAAATTCGGACAGATCAGCAAAACTGTGGGCAACCATAGTCTAACAAAACGGGATTCGTTTACACTTGCCAATACATGGTTTACTGCAGATGTATTAAAAGTTGGGACTATCCATTCGTACAATGAGACAAACCAAAAAAAAAATGTTAAAATAACATAAGGAAATATTAATATTAAGTATACTTACATTTTGTGGCCTAAAGATCAAGTTGTCGTGATCTTACAGCTGCAATCACTCCTTTTACCACTCTTCCCAACTGTCGTGACCTGCTGAGTTTCTTGCGTAGCTTACATTCGTAACCATGGAGTGCCAGCTCTTCCTTCTTTCCAACAGCCCAACAGCTTGCTTTATGTGATGTACATATATGTATGTTGTTTCCGTTGCTTGAAATAGCTGTCACTGCTGACCAGCAGGATTTTGACGCTGTATCGATTTCTTTGCCGGGATATAGCTTCAAGCTTTTATAAAGTTTACAGCACAAAATTTTATGATTGCTTCGAAAAGTGTAGTTCCTCTAATCTGATTAATAAACCAATATTTGCAAACTACTATTTGTAAGAACTGAATGTCAGTGGGTGCCATCAATGCATTTCCCACAATTTGCCTACAATCCACACCTTTTCCACGCTGTCAACACTAGTAATATTTAGGTATAGGCAAGAATAATTGTTTTATGCATATGTACTCATATAATTTTACTTTTTAATGTTCAATACTTGAAATCGCTCTTCTTCGTCGACTTTGTCGCCTTCACGATTCGCAAATCAAATCGTTCACTTATTTGTAAGTGCGAATGTACATTTATACACACAAATTTATACATATTTGACGTTTTAGTTTTTTGTAGTCCATTTTTTGCTTACGCCTTGCTGTTCAAAATAATCCAGTTTACTTGAATTAAAAATCGATACACCAAAATATGCAGATTTTCACTCAATTTATAAACAAAACCATTTTTCTAACTTTACTAATAAATTTTCATTTATTTTTTATACAATTTCCAATATTATTAGCGTTTATGTCGTCGCTCGCGCGGCCGTGGCTCGTTGTTGTCTGTCCGTCTTCCCTGGCTATTTTGCTTCGTTGTTGTTCACGAGGTCTCGCCACTGTTCGCATTTCGTCGCATATGCAAAGCCAATACGTACATTTGTTTTTGTTTGCTTGCTCTTTACACTCTGTACGCTCACGTCGAAGCGAATATGTAAATAGGTATGTATGCATGTAATGTTTTAATGTAGTTACTGCAATCAAACTATTTCGATTTGTATTTATTGAAATTAGTCCATAATATTAAAATATAAATACTTATAACCAACAGTTACTCCCCGAATTTAGCAATTTCTTATTCTTTATTAGTATTCATTTAGATTTATGAAAAAATGGAAACAACAAAAACAGTATTCGCCTCATTTTTCGCTGCGTTTTTTATTGTCTCTCAGCAGTTCTCTTATCACGCACTTGTAGCTTTTACAGATTTGTTTTCTCTTAAATTGTCAATATAGTATTTATAAAAAAACATTTATGATTGGTTTTTATCAATTGATTTTATTTATTTAAAAATAAATGCATTTAAAAACGAAAATTAGGTGTTCATTAACACTTACTTATATTCACATAAATTAATAAAAATATAACAAATTTTATATCTTATAATATTATGATTACCTGCAGATATGAAAATTATATATTGCTTACAATTTTTAGAAATTGATAAGCTTTCCTTTTTGTCGTCCATTCTGGTCTTCTCAGCCAAATACTTATCCTACAAGATTTCCCGAAATGCCTCCAAGGCTTGACGTTACTTGCTCTAGTAGCTGAGATGTTGTCTAAGAATAGTCTCATATACTAATGGAAAATCTTTCAGCGCATTTGTACAATATAACTGGACATAGATAACAGAAGTAAGAATTTTATTAAATTTATTTTATTCAGTTCAGAAAACATTTTTATTTATTGCTCTTAACGTAAGTTCTTTATTCGTCATGTTATCAAAAATCATTTATCAGTAGAAACAATTTAAACCCAAAGGTTTTGTTATAGCTTCTATAGCTTAACAAATTGTTTGGTACAACTTTTTAAAGAAACACTTCCGTGTTGTACCTAACCCAACTTAAATTTCTTAACACATTTGTTTATCACAAAAGATTTTCTACGTCCGTATTAAAAGCAACCACAAATATTTTTATTTTTTATTGTTGTACTAACTAACTAATTATAATCAATGCATTGGTTATTTGCTACTTTTAGTGAAAAGTGTAAGTTTTATTTTATTTATGGACTTTAATGATCTATAATTGCTTCAGAAATTTATATTATGCCATTTTAACCTACCAAATACATCGTTTTATTTTCATTTTTACAATTTGTTTTGCCTAATATGTAAAAATTAAGTTTTTGTAGAAACACCGCAATGTGTTTAACTAAGATTGAAGCTCAAGCTGGTATTATTATCTATAGATAGCAATTTATGTATACTTAAAGCATGATTCCTTATATCGAAAAATTATAGTAAAACTCATAAAGCGACTCCTTTCTAGATTTCTATAACTGTATGCCAGAATATTAAAAGTTTCAAAGTGCTAAAAGTAACATCGAATTTTCAGACCTCGATACGCACATAAACATACTTTACTTTTACGGCGATTCTATTATAATAAATCACTTTATTTGATTAATATTAATTTGTTCATTTCTTCAGTCATATTTGATATCAGTCATAACCAAAAGCCCACACAGAATTTCAGTTTGAAGATTATAGTTCTACATTATTGAGATTAGAACCAGAGGATGATGGTAGGTCAACATCACAGGGTGGCACAAAAGTGCCCATTGATACAACCGATTTATTCTTTTCCGCTAATTTTAACATTTCTGATTTTAGTTTGTCAAGAATAGCGTAATTTGGCTGATTTATCGCAGCTTTGCTTTGCAATACCGTGATCTCCTGCTCCTCCAGCTTTTTTTCTTTGAATGTCTTTATTGAATTGTTGCCATACAGACGCAACAGAGAACCCCATGTCTTAATATGCGGATGTAAAATCTGAAAAATTAAAAAGGCATTTTAATGAAAAATATTATAAAATACTTCAACGAAAATGATAACAAACCTTTTTAAGAATTTGTAAATACCGAATTATCCAAAAAAAAAAACTCACCTGTAAAATCGCTTGAGAAGCCAGTTGTTTGCCTTCACGCTTATTCTTGCATAACACTTTGGCCGTGTGTTTGCCCACAGTCATGGTAAATTCATTTTTCTTATTTTTGGTGCGGTTAATTTCGTAATTTATCTGCACATCGCCGAGACCAAAATTCCGCTGGAGACAAGTCAATAATATAGCATGCGGCGAAGGCTCTGTTGTCTTATTACAAAATTCAGCTACACGTGGATCTTGTATTTTGATATCGTCAAAAACCTAGTTTGTTGAAAATAGAGGTATATTTTTTACTTATTAGAAATATTTTAACTACAGGCATAGTGAAATTAACTTACTGATAAATCTTTGTGATTATTTTTGGGTGCATTCTTATCTTGCTTAATGCCCGTAATTTTGTCCTTCATTTCTGGTATAAGTATCTCTAATGTTTCACGCGCAGCGTCTGATTTGGCCTGTTTTTTGCTGGTGCCATAGCCAGTGCCATATTTCAAATCGTTGATTGATACCGTTGCAGAGTAGGGCGTTGCTGCATTTTCCAATTCTTTGAATTCATATGTTGGCTGCTTTTTCAATGCATGCTGCACATACTCATGCAATATACAGACATAACTTTTTCCATTCGGATTCATAATCCATTCTTTTCGACCACGCGTATTCGCATTTGTATCGCCGCTTGGCGCCAATATTGGGAATTTAATTAGTTTCGTACCATCCGGCAGAGTTGGCCGTTGCAAATTTTTAATGTGTTTTCGATTTTTTGTAAATTTACGTCGCGCATTCCAGGAACGAAAACGTAAAACACGTATCACTTTGAACTTGAATAGTTTCGCGCAGTATTGGTTCAATTGTTCGGGAGTGAGTGACTCCTTTTGTGTATTCTCAGTGACGGTTACAATTTTCGCAGGCGGCACTAGACTCTTTAATGTTGCAACATTAGCCGCCAGATCCGCTGCGTTCGCTGATGTTGGTGCGATGGTTGTAGGTGTATCAGATATTGCAGTTACAGCAGGTTCGCTTATGTCCATCTCTTTTCCATTCGTAGAAGATGAAACCTGCGCGAACTGACTGGAGTCTGTAGAAACAACTGCACTAACGTTGGCACCAGCAAACGGACATTTAGGAACTTTGACAGTGTTGGTTTCGATGACTTCTTCTGCTTGCATCGCTGAATTTTTTTCTGAGGTTTTTTGGTTCAAACGCTCCGTCTCCTCTTCGTCAACGGCTCGTCTATAATTTAGGCAAGGAATTGCGCCCAATGGAATGGCATGTTTCTAGGGATGAAGTAAGATTTAAATAATACATATAGTTTACGTATAGAAATATATAATATTGGACAGGCTATAGAATTTATTAGTCATAAAATAGTTGACCAGTGCCAGTTAACAATGACCACTTTTATGTGTTTACTTGCAACATATACATATATACAATTTTGCTGAAATGACGTTTATTATCTTACCCTTACGCTACCGTGTCCAAGAAAGTATGGTCTTGACGCCGACACGACACGAGATTGTTTATGTAAAAAGAGAGGCATACCGCTGTTATGTGTAACTTGTACCCAACCTTCCGGCAACACTTCAAAATGATTGTGGCCTTTCTCTAAAATCATATTTTAATTAATTTATTATTCATTATAATAACACGTTTAGCTCTAACCTTCTAATACTGTTTTAAATCGCTCTTCATATTTGGGTTTTTTCGGCTCCTTCAAATCATCAGGTAAATTTTCGTTAAGCAAATTTTCAATTTCATTGTCATCTATATCCAAATCAGAGGATTCATATCCGTCACCATTATCAAAATTTGTATCGCCATTTTCACTTGCAATTTCTGACAATGAAAATATAAATAGATAGATGAGGAATTTGTTATGTTCGTTTAGCTGATACCTTTTAAATTATTTAAAGCAAAAGTTTAGTTCATTTAGGTTAACAATTGTGTAAAGTATGTATATACAACAAACTACCGTCAATATGTAGTAAGGGTTTAAACACAACTTACCAGAATCTTCAGATCCAGATCCCTGTACTTCGTCTAATACTTGAAACTGACGCAATTGCTGATCCAGTGTTCCGCTTTGGTTGTTCTCCTCAACACGAGTTTTCATTTCTTCTATAGCGCTTAGGGAGAAGCCTTTTTCTTTCATAGCAGTTGCCTGCTGGTGGAGAGCCTGTTCATCGAGCCGTAATTTTTTGGCGAGTTGTGGGGACGTTGAAGGCGAAGACAAGGAACGCGGAATGAAATCACTTTCGCTAGACATTGTTTATTATTTTTTGGAAAAGTATAATCTATATACTGTTTTTCTTTTTCTTTGTGGCTTTCTTTACTTAGCAAATGTCGACTAAAGGCTGCTCTTTAAAACATCCAACCTGATGGAATCCAACTTTTGCAAATATTTTGTTTTTAGAAATTGGATTGGTCACATTGGTTATTTCAGAACTAGCCTCAATTAATACACCTGGCTTTTAAAGTATCTTAATTCCAACGTTGTAATAAAATTTGCCTGAAGCAACTTTCGCAATGGATTCTGCTTTAAAATTTGTATTTATCTTAAAATACACGAAACCACTGCAAAAGTACTTCTTAAAGCTTAATTTTTAAATCAAATGAATTTGTCATAAGCCGCGATATATTTATTTGAAATGAAAATAAATTGCAGTTTTTCAGTAATATTGTTTCACACATAAGTATATTAGGGATTGCATTTATATACTTATCGTTCTTTATACATCGCACAATCATCATCTGAGTGACAGTGTTGGAAACCGCTCAAAAAATTATATATTGTTTTCATTCTATTCATAAAGGATTAATGTTTTTCTATCAAAACTCGTTTAACCTAAACAAATTTTTTTATTATATTCAGCGTTATAAAAAACTTTCACGTAAAACTTAAAAATTCAAATTGTATAAAATGGGAGATATTCGGAAAAGCCTGTCTTTGAATTAAAATCACAGCAACACTGCCTAGCGACAGTTTCGTTGCTCTGTCATCGGTAGAAAAAATCCAGGCGTCGTGTGTAAAAATTTTCTTTGTATAAGATAATTCAAATTGGATAAAAACAACTAAATTGGTGTTACACCATAGTGAAAAATTATTCAATAGGCAACAAATTACACCTGTTGAAAAGTATTGAGGGATTAAACATTTTCGGTAAGAGCAACTGTTTAAAATCGATTTTTGTTTATTTCTTTCCCGCATATCACATCTCCGACTAGCGGTGTTATTGAACCAATAGAATTTCATTAATGACTAAAAGATATAAGAATTCATCGTTTAATAAGTATATATATATGTATATTTTGGATATCGTTTTAAGTTACTACTCCAATTAGTCATTGGATACACGAAAAAACTACCACACTGCAACAAAATGGCCCATTCGTTGCATACAGAACGCAGCATTCATGAGATGCTAAAAGACACACCGCCGATGAACGAAAGTGGTAGTGCAATACATAGTGGAACTGAAGGACGGCCGTTTATGCCCCCAAATAGTCTACCACTGCATAATCATTCAGGTATATTTTTTTACGAAAACTGTCGGAAATTTTCACCTAACTTAAATTTCTTCAGCACCCGCTACACCGATGACACAAACCAGCCCACAGAACGGCATGGACGCCGGTCTTTTACGTACAGGGGCTTCAAAAATCGACAGTATAAAGAATTGGAGCATATCAACTTACAAATGTACTCGACAGATTATGTTAGAAAAATTAGGTAAATCGCAACGTACTGTTGACTCAGAGTTGGAAGCGCAGATTGAACAATTGCGAGAAACACAGCGGAAATATTTATCTATTTTACGTCTGACGCGAGCTTTCAGTTCACATTTTCATCATGTAGTAGTAACTCAACATGCATTGGCCGAGGCATTTGCTGATCTAGCACAGAAAAGCCCAGAACTACAAGAGGAATTTACATGTAATTCCGAAACGCAACGAAATCTGACAAAGAACGGCGAGTTGCTGCTGAGTGCTCTGAATTTTTTCATTTCATCAGTGAATACATTGTGCAATAAAACTATCGATGATACGTTACTCACAATCAAGCAATATGAAATAGCCAGGTACGACAGTCTATTTACCATAATTAAAACTTCATAATACGAATTCTATATTTTCAGAGTGGAGTTTGATGCGTATCGTATGGATTTAGAAAATACAAAGCCTGAATTGCCACAGAGTCCTGTTGCCGAAGAGGCGCAGAAAAACTTTTCTCATCATAAGGAACTTTATGAAAAATTACGTGCCGATGTCGCCGTGAAAATGCAATTTCTAGACGAAAATAGAGTGCGTATCTTACATTTGAATGTTCTAATTTCATAACCGTAAAGTACTAATTCTTTTCATTATAGATTAAAGTGATGCATAAACAGCTAGTATTACTTCATAATGCAATAGCTGCTTATTTTTCGGGAAATGCTGTTGCTCTAGAGAATACAATGAAACAATTTAACATAAAAGTAAGTTGTATATTTCTTGTATAATTCTATATAAAATAATTGTTTAAAATTTTAAAGTTGAAGGCGCCTAATGCCACGACTGGATCCTGGTTAGAGCAGTAGTATTGCTAAATGCCCGTCCATGTAAACAACCAACAGTTTTAAGCACCTTACATTAGAAAATGTCTCATACATAAAAATCAAGAATAAGTCTTTCTTCGATGACCTAAATATTGGAAAAGAGCACAGATTTTCGGAGAAGATCATAGTAAACTTTTTCGCTTAAATGGATGTTAAAGTAAAGTATGTACAAGTTACATATATGTACTGGTCTGGTATTTACAACATATTTATAGGAGTTTCAATGTGTATTCTTCAATGCTTTTAGGTGTTTTTCAATAATTCGGAAGAAAAAAGTAAAACTAAGCTTTCAATAGCGAAAAGAAATGTAAGCGAAAAAGTTGCATTACATATTATACGTAGTATTATAAGAAAATCCAATACAATAGTTCCTGGTTTTCCCCTGAACTATTTGAATAGAAATGTTAGATTCACACCATAAAATACTTGTTTTCAGAACAATATAAAATTTTAAGATGATTTACAATTTAAGAAATACAACGTTTTCATAAACTTGTACAATCAGTTGGTTAGACAGCATTTCTCCCACAAAGCCGTAAACTATGAATATTAATTTAATAAAATCTTTTAGCACTATCATTTATTTTCTATCATAATAAATTATTTCATCTTTTGTTATTAAAATTATTTAACTGTTGATATGTGTACATTATATTAGAAATTATTTATTTTGCTTGAATCTTTTAATGTAAAATTAGGCAGAGATGAGGGCCTATATTCCATATACATACACAAATGTAAGTGCAGTATTGATCGAATATTAATATTTTTTAACTCCAATAATGTTTAAATTTTAGAAATAAGCTGAATAAAAATTTACTACTGCGAACAAATATTGAAAATATGTATGTGTAAGATAAGCCAGAAGGCGTAATTGTTTACTCTAGTCAACATATATTTAAAATATATATAAATATATTACAGAAATATAGAAATCTTTTTACAAAAGAAATTGAGTTCTCAGTGCTTTTCCAATTTCATATCTTTCATTTTATCATTGAGCACGGTCTCTTCATCTTCCTCTGCTTTAAACATAGTCTATTAAGTATAAATAAAATTTAGTATTACTCATTATTAATCATTTCTGTGTACAGTGTATCACTTACCGCATCATATATTACTTTAATAATGAGGGAACAACTGGGACAAGTGGCAACTTCTTCGCCCTCCATAAGTTCTTCCTTAGAAATATAGAAATATTTATGATTTTCAATATCCCTTAAAATATTTTAGTACCTTGGTTATCTGAAATCGATCGCCACACGGACATGGGTAGTAATAAACCTCTTCTTCTTCGTCATATTCCATGTCTTCGATTTCGACCTCATCGTGATAAACACTCATTTTGTATTATCGTTTTCACATAATAAATTGTGTAAAAAGTATTAGTTATTATTACTTAAATTCACGTTGCTGAAAATTGCAATAACAATGAGAAAAGCATGTTGATGAAATTGCTGTCATTTGTTCTATTAGCACTGTTCGTTTTGACAAGTATGACATTTCTGAATTGCTCATGCAAAAGTTGGTAAACATTCTTAAATCGAACAGTCTTTTTGGAAGAATTTTAGAAAATTTCAAAGCAAAGAAATTAACAATCAAAACAAAATTGAAAAAGTCCCTTACATATTTAGAAATAATGTCTGCTCTTAAATTTAGTGATACAAACCTTTACGAACTCCTTGGGATTGATCTTGAAGCTGAGCAATCGGATATACGAAAAGCTTATCGCAAAAAAGCACTTGAATGCCATCCTGACAAAAATCCGGACAATCCGAAGGCGGCAGAACTTTTCCATGAATTATCGAAAGCCTTGGAAATACTCACTGATGCGTCAGCCCGCGCTGCTTATGACAAAGTGCTAAAAGCTAAAAAAGCAGCAGAATTACGGAATAAGCAGTTGGATAGTAAACGACAAAAACTGAAAGCTGATTTGGAACAGCGCGAACGGGATGCACTACACAAACTGCAGAGTACGCAACCGTATGCCACGGTATCCAAAAGTGATGAAGAGGTGCTACAAGACCAAATTGAGCGGCTGCGTCGTGAAGGTTCTAAGCTACTGCAAGAGGAACAACGTTTAATGCGAGAACAATTGCTGCGTACTATAGCTGAAAACCAGCAGGCCCAGATCGAAAAGTCGTTTGACTCATCTGCGCATAGAATTAAAATTAAATGGAAATCGGATAAAAAAGATGACGACAACGGTGGATACACACCAGAAATTTTACAAAATTTTCTAAAGAAATATGGAGAAGTTGTCGCGCTGGTAATGTCAAAGAAGAAGGGCAGTGCACTTGTAGAGTTTAAGACACTTGAAGCTGCCGAATTAGCATTGTCCTATGAAAAGGGACGTCTAGCAAATCCACTACATCTTGAATGGGTAATACCACCTATAACAAAAGCAGCTGATAGGCAAATGGGGTCTTCGCTTGATTACGAAGATTTGGTTATGCGCAAACTTCGACAAGCTGAGGAACGGAAAAGGCTGATAGCACAAATGCAAGCTGAAGATGAAGCAGAAGGATAATGAATTAATTTTAATTAAAAATTTATAAGAATAATAAAGTAAAATACTGATTTGTTTTTGAATAAAAATACATAAGAATATTTCCAATTAGATTTAATTTCTTTTGGCTTTATTCAGAAAAATAACACGATCTAATCCTATTTGGATTGATTAATAGCAAAGCTGTGAGGTGTTTTATTTAAAGTCCAGACATACTTACGTACATATGTATAAATTTTTAATATGAAACATGGTTTGTAACCCCAAATGATGACGAACTATACAATTTTATCTTACCCCAGGTGGGGGACTAAAATTGATAGACAGGCCATATAGTGTGAAATGTTTCATTTTTAGTGTCATGTCACATAACGGTTCAATATAACTATGCACCTTCCTAGGATGTATTAGTAATAGTTTACCCATAACTATTTGTTGATATTCGTAGTAAATGTATCTTGTAGGTTCTTTCTGTTTCTTATCGGACGGCGGAGTGTCCTTGATTTTACATTTCATTATTTGTGTTTTAGTATACTATCCTTCACTGCTTTCGTCCTTAATTACCTGTGATTGTTGTGCGTATTTTGTAGGCCGGCATCCCATCCGTTTCTTCTCCTTGATTTTTGTGCCCAATGTTTCTGCAACCATTGATTTACGTTTATCTCGTTTAACCTTAGCACCACTTATTTGCCTTCCTTGGCTCGGCTTATTCCACACGTATGCGGAAGCGCCCCTGACGACAGTTAGGCGGGATGAAGGTAATCGTTGGGTTATTAAGAGCCTCTATCAAATTTACTTCAAACTTTGTGTTTAAATGGCAATACCCAATTTATTATTGACGAAAAAATAAATAAACACAATCATGATCATCAGCTGTTTTCTGTCGACGTAAACGATATAGGCTTCAAATTATTTATTTGGTAAAATGTAAATTTTCTCCATAAAATGGATCGCAATAAACGTGAATTGGAGACTTTGGTGTCTTCACAAAAGGAGCAGCTAATTCGTTATGAAAAGCGCTTGAAAGGTAAGTATGACACTATTAGAAAAAAAGCAAAAAATTGTATAATTTCCCAATCAATAGATGTGGTCACCGCATATAAGGGCTTGCTAAAAGAAAAGGAAGCTCTTGAATCAAGTTTGGCTGCACTAACAACTTCGAAAGAAACAAATAACGAAAAAGCATCTTCAGATGTCTCCTCAAGAAGCACTCCAGATGCTGTCGATGCTAAAAAGATTGACGACCCCGATATAGCACCTCCTGATGATTCAAGCTGTGTGATAGATGAAAAGCAACAATTGCAATCACAGATCATGACATTGATGAATTCATTGGCTACTTTATCAGCAGAGAAGTCACGGATGGAAGCATCCTTTCAGGCTGATAAAAAACATTTACGAGGCCAATTAACACAGAAGGATGATTGCATCGCCGATTTAAAGAAGACGATTAAAGAGAATGAAGTTAAAGCTAAGGCTCACCTGGATGAAATTAAGGCAAAGTGGATAATAGAATGTCAGGAGCGGGAAAAAGAAACAAATAATCAGATGATTATGATACGAGAGTTACAAAAGCTATATGCTGATGAAAGACATCTGAAGGAAAATATTGAAATGCAATTAAACAATTTCAAAACACAATTCGCCAATAATGAAACAGAGAGTGCCCGAATACGCGAACTACAAGCACAACTAAGAGAGACCAAAGCACAGTTGAAAGAAATGAAATTGGGAGGTAATAGCTCGCAACTTGCCGCGAAAGATGCCGGTGACCCAACAGATAATATGATTATACTAAAACAAGTACAACAACAAATGCAACAACTTAAGGAACAACACGCAGTTGCAATAAAGAATGAACAGCGACGTGTGCTGCAAGCAGAAGATCAAAGTAGACGCCAGGCAGCTTTACACGAAGATCGTGTCGCCAATTTAGAGGAGCGTTTAGCCGAGCTAAGTGCAACCGTTGGAAACTATGATCGTCTACGACAACAGGATCAAGAAAGCATACATGTACTGCGAAAGAAACTACAGGAGTTAGAACGAAGTTCTGATTCACAATCGAGTTTGCCAAGCGAGCTAAATTCTTTCGATGTGGATCATTCTCGACGTAGGAAAAGTAATATAACCTATGATATTTCAGTTATAGTTGACGAAATTATAAATCTGAAAAAGTTGTTGTTGGCTGAAAATTCGCGTAGTACAAATCCTGTCGATATAAGTAAATTATTTACAGTTAGCGCGGATCACACACAATGTCACGAGGAATTAGCTAGTTTACAACACCAATACGACTCTTGTAAGGCCGAACTGGCACAACAACAAGAACGTTTACATAGCCAAAAAACGCATATATCTACTTTGCAGGAGAAAGTAAAAGTGCTAAATCGTAATATCGATGAGCAAGAAATAGATCTAAAAAACCAGGCGGAAAAAATGAGAAACGGTATAAAAGAAGAACGTGCCAAGTGGAAAAATAAATTAAGTGAGTTGGAGAATGAGGCACGTTGTAAAGTGGTTGATTTGGAACAGCAATTACAAAAACAAAGACAAAGATCCTTGCAACTGCTCGATGAAAAGGAGCAAGAAATAAAAACATTGCAGACATCTTTTGAGATTTTTCATAATGTAACGTTACCTTCGACCGTTGACGTCCATTCTGAGAACTTGCCCACTTCAGCATCCGATGCTGAGAGTAATGATGGAGTTGGAGCAGGGACTAGCAACACACAATTGGGCTCAAAGGTTCCAATTAAATCGAAAAAGCTTTCAGTCGGTGAAAATTGTCATATGCTACACTACGCCAATGAGATAGCTCGGAAAGATATCGAAATAGCAGCGTTGCGAAAAGCAAAATACGTTGCTGAATCAAGTTTGCGTAAGGCTATACAGGAGAAGGTGAACGCACAGGAGGATCTCTGCGATAAGATAGCTTCACTAGAGGAGCAAGTCGACAGGTCAATATAACATTGCGAACAGGAACATTTTGTTAACAATTAAAACTATAAATTTTATTTTTAGGCTGGAACGTTGTAAAACACGAGAAGGAGCCAATCTTGAATATTTGAAGAACGTAATCATTAGTTATATTGTAACACGAGATCCAGATGGCAAGCGGCATATGTTGAATGCTATAAGTGCTGTATTGCAGTTAACAACAGCCGAGATGCAGACGATTAATAACGCATTCCAAAAAAAATAAAATCCTGTATTTGCACCATGTACGATATATTGTTAACAGTATCAACATTTGTAGCAAAAAAAATTTTTAACAAATTATCTAATATACCTATCATTTTAACAAACCCTGAATAGAATTGTTTCCAAACATAGTATTAATAAAAGCCACTGATTGGAAATTTTTTCAGGTGTTCTTTCAATACGGCTGGAAATATCGAAAAGAATTTAAAACGTCTGCCCATCTGTTCCGGATCTGTCAACATTTTATAACCACTTTTAATGGCATCGCGATTTTCAGGCAAAGTATTTGAAAGCAATTTCTGTGGAAGATAAATTTTGGGATTGAATACAAGGGAAAAATTAAATGCCAATAGTTACATTAAAGTTTTATTACCTCAAGACGAGCCTCGCCTTCCATTTTTTGTAAGAAGCTGCCTTGCTCAACAGGCCCAAAACAAAGTACTTTGCCATTTTCTTCTGCAACGCGTTTTATTTGTCTAAAGTCCACATCCGCCGTTAGATCCGCTGTGCCAGGAGCTAGTAGTGGTTCATGTAGTTGATGATTTTTAAAAGCCTACATAATTAGGTTATTTAAATGCAAATAATAAAACAACATGAATTTTCCTCACTCTGAATGTGTCTCCTTTTTCACCAAAATGACCATAATCCATTATTAACGCAATGCCACCATCACTCTCAAACCTATTCGCTATGATATTAATAATACGATCTGTATCTAATGAATACTCAAGGCAATCACGTGTCTCTCCAGTAATTGACGTGAACAGATGTGATACTGGGGTCTGTGATTTTGGTATTACATAACGAAACTGTTGTTTATTATCGAAATCGTTGCCATTATTTTCATTGACATCAATTAAGACTTCCTTCCAATATTTATCATCTCGTTGTAGTTTATGCACTGGCAAAGCATCGAAGAATTCGTGTGCCAATATTATGGAGAATGCGTTTGGGACATCCTCCAATCGCTTGTGCCAGAATACTTTCGTACCAGTTGCTGTTTTACCCGTCAAGTAGTGAGAAGAATTTTCGTCGTTTACAATCTCGCTGCTGAAACAAAGACGTTGAGCTTGCACTTTGCTTAAATAGGGACTTATCTCCACCATATGCATAGAAAATTGTCCAGCGAGTTTAAATTGTGTCAGGACTTTTAGAACATCGCGTGCCAATGTACCCCGACCAGGCCCAAGTTCAACAACTTGAAATGGTGTGGGACTACCCAATTTTCGCCACTCACTAACTATCCAAACAGCCACAAGCTGTTATAAAATATTAAAACGTGTATTAATTATATAAAAATTTGAAAGAGGTATACCTCGCCGAAAATTTGGCAAATTTCCGGTGATGTGATGAAGTCTCCTTCGCGTCCAAAAACATCCCGATTCATGTAATATCCACTTAGGGGATTGGTTAGCACTTCCCGCATATACTCCGCTACTGTAATCGGTCCTGTTGCCAATATTTTGGCTCTCAAATGTTTAGTTAAATCATTTGGTGCTTGAAGTTCATCTGGTTTTGACTCCACCTGTGGCGCTGTCAATTTGCGGGATAATATTGCAGCATCCGGTCGACGCACTGCTTTGTAGCTGTAGTTTCGACAATATCGAGAATTAGCAGCCAAACAGCCAAATAAGCAATTTAACGAGCGTTTACTCATAGCAAATAGTATTTATTTGAATTTTTAAGGTGCATAACTTTTGCACAATGTTTAAGTGTTGCTTCGTTGTAAGGCTTGTCATTCTGTGTTTTGGTTTTGATATGAGGGTTTCCTCAAAATATTTTCTTATATAGTAAACAACAATTTTGAAGTCAAACCATCTTATAAATGACAAGTGAGATATTACAAAAACAAGTGTATAACATAAAACTAAAAACTTAAAAAAATCAATTTTTTTTATACTAGAATTTTTATATTGTATTCATGAATCACGATGATGGCAACACTACAGATATAAATATTTTGTTTTATTTACATTTTGATTATCAACAAATACGAGTTGTATATTATTTTGATTATTAGTAGATATAAAACTGAAAAATAAAATAATAAGTGCTTAAGATGCGACAAGATTTGAAACTATGCAGGCTTTGCGCGGGATGCTGCGAAAACAAAACCACGACTTCGCTCTTTGACAGAAGTAGAAAATCAGAACTTCGAAGGATATTCCAACTTACTAACATCCAGGTACTAAAATATATTTGAGAATATTCCCAATAAGTTTTTTCTTGTTTTGTTACAGTTAAAAAATCTCAGCAATTTACCGTCCGCAATGTGCTCAGATTGCGAAAAAGAATTGGAACGGGCTTACGAATTTCGTAATCGTTGCATTTCAGCGCAAACATATTTTTCCAGTTCAGAATACATGTGTCATTTCGATCGGAGGCATAGGCAGAAGCAAATTTCCGGTGATAACTCTATCAAAGAATCTACTTCACTAAAGGTTGAATTTTTGTCATATACTAAGCAAAATGAAAGCAGACAGAGGCAAATTGCTAACTCCATGGAAAAGGAATCTACTTCAGTCAAGGATGAATTTTTATCATATAGTGAGGAAATTGAAACAGCAGATTTGGACTTCAATACACATTCGGGTTATATTTTACAAGCTGCAGTAGAGAGCGAATGTGATTTCGATGCACTTAATGAAGGTGAAGTGGAGCACGATGACGCCCAGGTAGAGTTGGAAAATCAGTCCATGAAAAATTCCGACCACGAACTCTTGCTATCGAATAAAACAAGAGCAGTATTCGAAGAAAATGAGGAAAAAGATAGAGGTCATGAAGAAATAATCTCTCAGCCAGATAAGTCAGACAACAATGGGGAAGATCCACAGAGCGATGATAATCAGAAGACGGAAGCTAAAGAAGAAAAGCCGAATAAACCACGAACATATATATGTGATCAATGTGGTAATAATTTCAAGTATCGTAGCCATTTTTATTCACATATCAAACGACATGCTGGAGTAAAGCCTCTACAATGCGAGTCAGTTTATTATAGAACTTGAATAGAATAAGCGTATTTAATACAATTAATTTCTAACTTGCAGAGTTTGTCCGAATAAATTTTTTACCGAGGGTGAACTTAAACGACATATGCGCCGACATACCGGTGAACGTCCATTTCCTTGTCAGTATTGCGAGCGTCGTTTCACGGACTACAGTACAAGAATTAAGCATGAGCGGTAATTCCTTACAAAAAATTTACATATTTATCTCACTGGACTCAAATGCTGGTATATTTTAGTACACATACAAACGAACGTCCATTTGGGTGCCCACAATGTGGTAAAGCGTTCACAACATCATATGTTTTAAAGAATCACATGCTTGTGCATACTGGAGAACGCTCCTTCAAGTATTTATATTGTTACAAAAAGAAGAAAAATTAATTTTTTTGTATGTTTTTTTTCAGATGTACGCTTTGCAATAAATCTTTCCAACGGCAAACGCACCTTATCGTGCACACACGTTCTCTGATCCACAAACAAAACGTTGAACGGCAACAACAAACAAATCTAAAAGTGAAATGTTTTTCACTAACAAAACCATCTTTGAACACTTAAAAACGAAGTGAATTCGCTCATTTAGTTCGAAAAGTTCTGAATGTAATGTAGACACATGCTTTGCGGGAGAAAATATAATTTTTAAGGGCTATTAAATTATTATTTTTTAATCCAGTTGTTTATTTAACGAAGTGTGGTTTGAGAGCGCATTTCGTTAACTATAAAATGATTTCGTATGAAAGTAGATCATAACCGTTATTTATGTAATTTACATATTAGATATATAGTTACTTAAATGTACCTTTAATTATGTATATATTGATATTTAAGTATAAAGAAATATACAAATTTATGCATATCGATTCAAAATCAAATTATTCAGTATTTATGTATACATCGCTATCTTGTTGTTCAGCATCCTCATCTAACTCTTCAATATGCCTCTCGCAGGTTTGATCAATTTCTTCCTCTATCATATGTGAAACAGAAAGATTTCTGTCGGCTTGGCGTTGTGTAATAGTGGTAATATGCTGATTAGGATTGATTTGTTGTAGCAAATGCTCCACTTTGATATTCGTAGAGCTAATTGTATGAAGGGTTTGATGGTGGTTTATATTAGAAACATGCTGATTAGGCTCATCTTCTTGTAGCATATGTTGCACTTTCACGTCCGTTGTAGTAAGATTTCTGACTGTTTGCTGATGTGTTATAGTTGCAATATGTTGATCCAGTTGGTGTTTACGTGAGAACGTCTTATTACATGGTATACACCTGTATATAGAGTTACACCGAAATTCAATCATTTTTTGTTTTATAGATAACAACAGATATATAAATGACACTTACGGGAATGGTTTTTCGCCTGTGTGAGTTAACATATGATTTTTCAGAACGTTAGAATAAGTGAATGATTTACCGCATGTTTGGCAAGTGAATGGACGTTCATTTGTATGTATTCTGTTTAAAAGACATATGTAAATTCCAACTTAAGATTCTTAATTAATTTATGAAACAAACCTTTCGTGTTTTATATTTGTACTCCGATCAGCAAAGGTTCGTCCACAATATTTACAAATGTAAGGTTTTTCTCCAGTGTGCACACGCATATGACGTCCAATTTCGGAAGGGCATGCAAAAGTTTTCCCACAAATTCTGTTATCAAAATAAAATAAGTAAAAAGTTGGTTCTTTGTAATGTATTCGCTTACTCGCATTCGAAAGGCTTTTCGGCCATATGACGTCTCATATGCATTTTTAACAAATTACGTTTCGAATATATATTCCCGCAAATCTCACACATTATACTTGAAACTTCAGGTTCTTCCTTCTTTTTTCTGCCTCGATTCGATTTTTTTCCATTATGTAATTCCGATTTTAATGAGATGCCCTCGGGTTTTGTTTTTGGCCGTCCTCGTTTACGACCCAAATTATCGCTACTTACTGGCTGTCTTTGTATATACGTTGGCGAAACAGTCTTCTTTATTATGGATTTAGGCAATTCTTCTTCAAAATATTCACTGTCCGTGTATTCAATAAATTCCTCAGCACTTTCAGTATTGGGTTCCATATCAGATTCAAGAACTTCTTCTTCAACGGCTTCAGTAATATCCTCTAGATGCACCTCCTGTGCATCAATAAATTCAGTATGCATATCAAAAAACATTTCGTCTTCATTATCTTCTTCATGTTTAGATATGATTTGAGCGCCCTCATAGTCTAATGGTTCTGTCTTCATTTCCGACTGAATAATGCATTAACAATTATAATCATGATTAAATTAAACTTACAATCTTCCTCTATTACCTTTACTATAGCGTCCAAAAGTGCGTGTTCGCTTGCTTGACACATGGAACGGAACTTAAATGACACATTCAACTTTTCTAGGCACTGCACGCAAATCATTTTTGGAAACTCTTCGTGTGGCTTTAACTGTTGGTATAAAAGAACACAATAATTTATATACTGCCATGTAATAATACAAGGTAATTAAGCATAACTCTTACCACTATTCCACCGCAAACTTCTATTTGCTGCACAATTTCGCTACATGTATCATCCTCCGTTTCAAAGAGAGGTTGCATTTTGCTTGTGTTAATATCCTCCGTCAAACAAATGCGACATAAATCGTAAACATGCATTATTGGAATATTTTTCTTTTCCTTTTACTTTCTAGATGTGCGTTATATTTACTTAATCACAAAATATTTCACTTGATCGATAGCATAATACGCGTATTGTTAACTTTGTGTATGTATGTGTGTCACAAAATGTTTTGACAGTAACAAATGTCAAAGTCAACGCCATCTCATGGAGAGTGTGAATCAGATAAAAAATTTTTAGTATTATAAAAAATGTATTATAACTCAAAAATGTTTAAATAAGAGTAATGATTAGTTTATAATGTCAATATAAATTATTTAAAAGTTAAAACCACTTTTCTAATATTGTTAATTTTTTTTCTATAGATGTTCGTTATTCAAAGTAACGAGTTACAATGATACCGAGTATAAATATGTATTTACAGATCTAGAACTACTTTTGACAGATTAGCTATCATAATTTGTCGTTTTGGTGCATGAATTTATTTTGTTATTTGATTTGTGTAATTTTCACTTCTAGCAGTAAATAAACAAAATTTTAGTTGATCAGTGCGAATCTACTTGAATATAAACAAACTTTAAGCAGGAAAAGAGGAAGATACATCTGGATGCCAGTCATGGAGATCAGCATAAAATGGAATATTTGTCGCGTTTGTTTGGCAGAGGAAGGGCAAAATCATAATGCAAAATATATTTTGATTGATTCTAAAATCGTTAAACAAGTTTATGACATTACTGGTGTGCAGGTTTGTGAACGAACTCTTTTTATATCTTTCTCTTAAAGAAATCCTAAAAAAAAAACCTCCTACAGATGGAAACCAGTGACAACCAGCCAGACAAGATTTGTCGTAAATGCTTGCTTCTGCTGAAATATGCATACCACTTTAGAACCACCTGTCGAAATTCGGAGGAATATTTGCAGTCAGTTATTCAAAAGACTAAATCAGCAACGTCCATGTTAAAAATGGATAAACAAAGAGAACGTTCAGTGGAATTACTAGAAGAAATATTTCACGAGGATGTTGAATTCATTTCATTAAATGAGCAACGGGATCCAGAAACGGAGGAATATTTTGATACCAAGGAAGACAGTCTACCGAGCCCATTGGCAGTATCAGAAAAGATTGGTGATAGTAGAGATAATTCTAAACCCCATTTAACAAGTACAACTCCCAGTACGTCGTTAGTCTCAAAAAAACAGGAATATCACAGAAAGGATAGTGCTACGCATACTGCGAGTTATGAGGAAAGTAATGATGATAAAAAAAATCATGACAACAATGTCGATTTGAACTCGGCTGACAGAAATATTAATAAGAAACATAACGAAACAACTGCAAACCAAAAGTTTATAGGTCAAGACGATGAAGAATCGGAAGTGGATGGTGTCTATAGAAATAGGAAAACAAATTATAAACAAAGACATTTACAACTACCAAATAGAAAACTGAGTAAGGCACAAAAAGGATCAAATTGTTCAGATCAGATTCTCGCAGCTCAAGATTCTGAGGAAGATGAACTAGCGGACTTTGAAGACAGTAAAACAAATTCAAAACAAACCCCTTTACGATTTCAAAAAACTAAATACAATACCGAAAGTAGCGTGGATACTTTGGATTATGCAGATGACAATAAAATCGGTGATGAGGATATAGTCGATGAGAATAATGATTACAATTCAAATAACTGTAACAAGGAAGATGACATAGATAACTCAGTAAACACTGAAATCAGAATAGACAAATTAAGGACTTCCACCAATTCACCAACACACGAAGCAGAAACAAAGCACCAAACAGAAGAGGAGTTGTACTACGTAATCGAAGAACCCGTTAAAGCCGAGGAGTCGTCGAATTCCCAAATTGAAGATGTAGAACTAGATGTTAATGCAGATGCCGGCATTCAACTAATAGATAATTACGAAGAAATAGATGGTTGTGAAGAAGGCGAAGAACCTGAGTATGTTGACGCGGAAACACCGAGATCTGTGGTTCAGATAGAAGAGTATCTAATCGATGAAATCGAAACCGAATCGGTGCTACCACATGAGTTGGAATTAAATGAGGATCAATTAACAAAACGACCCAGCTCAACGACCATTAAAATCAGGGATCGAGCTTCACCACATATACGCAGAAAAGGTAATGATTCGTATTTATTTTCCTGTGACGTTTGTGGAAATCATTTCACCAGTCGAAGCCTTAGAAATTATCACATGAGAATACACCGCAAGGAAAAAAATTTTGAGTGCGAGTAAGTCAAAGAAATGAAATGTAAATTTTAACTGTTTAACTATTATATTACTATTTTATAGGCTATGCTTTAAACGCTTTACAGCGGCGTGTAATCTAACGGCGCATATGCGCATACACACAGGAGAAAAACCATACGAATGTAAATATTGCTTACGAAGGTTTACGGATCGAAGTACGCATGTAAAACACGAACGGTTTGTATTTTTCGTTTCTGCTAGGATAATGCCCCAGTGTATAAAATAAAACTCTTATCAATGAATTTGCAGGATACACACGAATGAGAAACCTTTCCAGTGCAACATTTGTGGCAAATCATTTGCCTTATCCACTACGCTTCGGACGCACGAAAAAGTGCACACAAACGAAAAGCCTTTCAAGTGAGTACAGCTATATATGTTTGTATGTACTATGTGTAACTTTTGAGTTTGTAACAAAATTATTTTAACTTTTGTATATACATATATATTTATTTCGATTTTTTATTTTAGATGCGAGCCCTGCGAGAAATCATTTAAACTGCCGCATCAGTTAAAATCTCACCTGCTCACAAATCAACATAAAAACATTGTAACAGCGAATGAGCTGGGGAATTATAACTAAATAAAGTTATTACATATACATAGCTTATTTCAGCCTGTTTTATTAATGCTATGGTTTTAGTATTACTAACAACCAATTTATTGATTAAGTATTATCTTTAATCAGATGTGCATACCTGTGTGTAAGTATTTTTGGCATAAAAAAACTTAAAAAAAAAAAAAATTTTAAAAAGTAATTTTTGCTTAATTTTATAAACGAAAATAGTTTCCAAATAAAAATTTTGCTGACCACTAACAACGTCCAATTAATATTTTATGCACTTTGTGCACAAATAAATCAATGATATGTAAATAATTATGTATATGTATTACGTATTTATATAGTTCCTTTAAACATTTTCATATACATTTTATAATAAAAATCTGCCTTTTATTTTTCGAACTATGCTATGTAATATAAAGTATATAAACTATATATTAAAGCAAAGTATGTCTACTCGTATACAACTTCATATCCCTCAGATACGTAATGCGCTTCCTTCAGTCTATGGATCTTAGTTTGCAAATGTGCCTTTAGCTGATGTTGATGGGTGAATGCTTTCTGACAGAACATGCAACTGCAAATATAAGTGAATATAATATAAATAAATGGACTAATTAAGTAAGAACATATAGCATACGGATTTTCTTACTTGAAATCTTTTTTACCAGTGTGCAGTTTTGAGTGGTTCTTCAGTATGGTTGAGTCTTTAAAACTTTTACCACAAACATCACATAAATATGGCCTCGTATTTGTATAAACTCTGTAAATTTACCCATTCTACAATAAAATATTTTAAAATAGTATTAGTAATATTACCGTTCATGTCGATGTTTCTCACTGCGACAGAAACGTCTTCTACTTACATCCAGTTTCTTAGAAAATTTGAGAGTGGTTTGAATATTTTGCGATTTTGTGCCTTTTTTGTTATTTTCATGGGTTGTTTCAACATCCGTATTGTTGGTTACTATACATTCTGCATTCTGAGTGAAATTTTTCTCATCCATTTGTTCTGCCTCTAATTTAATGCTGCTTTCTAAATTATTTTCTGGTTCTATACAATCTCCATCATCGTCTTCATCCACTAATAAACCAAGATCATTATTGTCATCGTCATCAGCTGTATCAGATTCTAAACTTTCGGAAGATCCATGTACTTTATCACGGTGTACTTGCAATTCCTCTATTATCTCATCCATTTGTTCTGCCTCTAATTTAACGTTGCGTTCTAAATTATTTTCTGATTCTGCACAATCATCATCTTCATCCACTAATAAACCAAGATCATTATTGTCATCGTCATCATCTGTATCGGATTCTAAACTTTCGGAAGATCCATGTACTTTATCACGGTGTACTTGTAATTCTGCCATTAGGTATCCTAAAAGTTCCGCATCATCAGCGCCTTCTGGGCGCATTCGATCTTCACATAAACTCTCCAAGTAAAGTTGTGAATTCATGCACATTTGTCGAAAGTTATACCATATTCTCGTCATTTCAAAACATTTCCAACAAACCTTCGACGGCATATCGGTTGATTCCCTAATCTGCAATATTAAAAATTAAATTTTAAATGGTATACACGGATTCCAACAAATAAAACACTTACTCGCACACCACAACAATACTCAAATTTTTTACTAAGCTTCAATTTTTTTTGCCGCCCGTTAACGTTTATATCATTTTCCAGAAACAATTCAAACATGCTTTCCCCTTCGTTTTCCTCTAAGCAAGTGCGGCATTTCGAAATAATTTTATGCTCCATTTTAAAAGTTTACACAAATGAATATTTTGTTTTTAACATCAAAAATAAAGATAAAATTGAGTTTTAGAAGGAGATATGGATAGAATGGTAAAATCAGCTGATCAGGTTGCCAACTTTTCATAAAAGTCGATTTTAGCATAAGGATCAAATTAAAAAAAAAATATTTTTACCTAATTTTTATCATATTTCTAAAACATTTCTACTATACACCCAACTCTTTTTTTACACGGTAGATACGTTCCTCAGAAATCCGTGTAAAAAAACCGTGTAAAAAAGAGGCGTTTTCTATAGAAAAAGGTGGGATCCGTTCCATGTCATCTGAAAACCGTGTAAGATTAAATAAAGGGCTATATTTACTTCGAAAAAACCGTGTAAAAAAAGTTGAAAACTATAAAATTTCGGATATGCATTCAAATTGTGTGTTCATATGACATTTTATTGAGCATTAAAACTTAAAATACATAATCCATACAGCTGAAAAATTGGTAGATTAAGCAAAAAACAAAAGAAATCTGTTAATCCAGAACTAAGAACTTCGTCGCTACGTGATAACAAACGTTATTGTTTGTGACGAACTGGACTAAAGTCGGTATAATCGCTGGAGATATCCATTTCAGCAATGTAAATATCATGCGAACAAAATGTATAGATAAGAGTTATAGAATAAGGGGATTTCCCAGTTACTACTATGTATGTATGTTCATTTCAGCAATGGTGCTAAGTGTGGTAAAAACAAACATAATTACAAGACGTATAACTTTTGAGTTTGTAACAAAATTATCTTAACTTTTGTATATATATTTCTGATTTTTTTTTAGATGCGAGCCCTGCGAGAAATCATTTAAACTGCCACATCAGTTAAAATCTCACCTGCTCACAAATCAACTTAAAAACATTATAACAGCGAATGAGCTGGGGAATTATAACTAAATAAAGTTATTACATATACATAGCTTATTTCAGCCTGTTGTATTAATGCTATGGTTTTAGTATTATTAATAACCAATTTATTTATTAGGTATTATCTTTAACCATTTATCCGGATGTGCATACGTGTGTGTAAGTAAAAACTTAAAAAAAAAAAAAAAAAACAAATTAAAAAGTAATTTTTATAAACAAAAATAGTTTACAAATAAAACTTTTGCTGACCATCTAACAACGTCCAATTAATATTTTATGCACTTTGTTCACAAGTAAATTAATGATATGTAAATAATTATATATATTATGTATTTGTACATATAGTTCATTTAAACATTTTCATATACATTTTATAATAGAAATCTGCCTTTTATCTTTCGAACTAGGTTATGTATATAAAAAGTATATAAACTAAATATTAAAGCAAAGTATATCTACTCGTAAACAACCTCATAACCCTCAGCCACGTAATGCGCTTCCTTCAGTCTATGGGTCATAGTTTGTAAATGTGCCTTTAGCTGATGCTGAAGGGTGAATGCTTTCTGACAGACCATGCAACTGCAAACATAAGTGAATACCATATAAATAAATGGACTAATTAAGTAAGAACATATAGCATACGGATTTTCTTACTTGAAATCTTTTTTACCAGTGTGCAGTTTGGAGTGGTTCTTCAGTATGGCAGAGTATGTAAAACTTTTACCACAAACATTACATATATATGGTCTCGTATTTGTATGTACTCTGTAAATTTACCCATTCTACAATAAAATATGATTTTAAAATAGCATTAGTAATATTACCGTTCATGTCGATGTTTCTCACTACGATCAATGAAGTGTCGATCACAGTATGAACATTTATAAGGCTTTTCACCAGTGTGACGTCGCATATGATTCTTCAACTCACATATTTGGCGGAACGATTTACCACAGAGCCTAATGGAACAAAAAAAAAAAACATTATAATTAACCTACTTTTAATTTTATTTTTGTGAACATACTCGCATTCATGTGGTTTGACGTTGTTGTGCAGCGACATATGATACGCAAAGGTAGCTTTTTTGTTGTAAACGTTGCCACATATGTAACACATGTACGATGTTGGACTAGGTGGACGACAAATACGTCTTCTACTTACATCCCGGTTTTTAGAAAATTTGATAGTGTTTTGAATTTTTTGCGATTTTGTGCTTCTTTTGTTATTTTTATGGGTTTTCTCAACATCCGTATTGTTGGTTACTATACATTCTGATTTCTGAGTGAATTTTTTCTCATCCATTTGTTCCGCCTCTAATTTAACGTTGCGTTCTAAATTATTTTCTGATTCTATAAAATCTCCATCATCGTTTTCATCCACTAATAAACCAAGATCATTATTTTCATCGTCATCATCTGTATCGGAGTCTAAACTTTCGGAAGATCCATGTACTCTATCACGGTGTACTTGCAATTCTTCCATGAGGTATCCTAAAAATTCCGCATCATCAGCGCCTTCTGGGCGCATTCGATCTTCACATAAACTCTCCAAGTAAAGTTGTGAATTCATGCACATTTGTTGAAAGTTATACCATATTCTCGTCATTTCAAAACATTTCCAACAAACCTTCGACGGCATATCGGTTGATTCCCTAATCTGAAATATTAAAAATTAAAGTTTAAATGGTATTCAGATTCCAACAAATAAAACACTTACTCGCACACCACAACAATACTCAAATTTTTTACTAAGCTTCAATTTTTTTTGCCGCCCGTTAACGTTTATATCATTTTCCATAAATAATTCAAACATGCTATCCTCTTCGTTTTCCTCTAAGCAAGTACGGCATTTCAATATAATTTTATGCTCCATTTTAAAATATTTCTAATTCTACAAGTTTACACAAATGAATATTTTGTTTTTAACATCAAAAATAAAGACAAAATTAAGTTTTAGAAGGAGATATGGATAGAATGGCAAAATCAGCTGATCAGGTTGCCAACTTACCATAAACATTATTTATGGTAAATTTTTATTATATTTCTAAAACATTTCTACTATGTTAAGAATACTTGCATATAAGGATAGAGCTAGAGGAATTTCAAAAAAAAAAAGAATAGAATGCAATTTTTTGTAAAAACCTTTTTAAATGTCATTATTATTAACATTTAAATCTACAAACAAACATGTTCAAAAATCATATAAATTAAGCGATATAGTCCAAGATTTCAAGATTTTTACTAGAAGACTTCCCGGCTGAATTGTATGTATATGACACATTTTTTATACATATATTCTGATTTTCATTCCACTCTCGTATGAAAACACACGTACATACATTTCTAATAAATTCAAATTGTATTTCAACATACATTTTTTAAACAAAAATTTATATAAGTGATTCCCTCTTCATACCATACTAATGCTCCAGAGCATATCTAAACATAAAATAAATAACAAACTAAGTGCGTTTTTTTTGTACCCTTCCCTTCTTGACACCATTTGCTTTCGATGGAGTATTAGCTGCCTTCTTCTTAGATTTGGTTTTCTTGGAAAAATCATATAGTTCGCTGTCGTCACCATCTGCATATTTTTCAGCTAATTTGTCCAAAAATGAGTTAAAACCATCCTGTCGTTCCTCCTGACGTTTCAATATCTGTTTTTGTAGATCGCCCGACCCTAATTTTTGTTTAATCTCTTCCGCTTCCTTCGCCTCCCGAGCATATTTCTTATGACGCCGCTGACGTTTCTGAGATGGCTCATTCGTGAAAATTTTGTATTCCGGCACTTCACCGGCATCAATCATTTCTCCTATGACTTTCTGTAGACGCGGCTCATCTTTAATATGCAGAAATGGAACTTCAGTCATTATTTTATTTATACAGCCTTTACTCGATAAATAAGCTTTTTTCATATCGTCTCGTTCCAATTCAGAACCAACATAAGAATTTTCGTAATTAATAATATCTTCCTCAGTAACCCGTCTAAACACTTGTCTCCACAGATCTATCCATGAACTTAGTTTTCCTTCGTCCTCCTCATCAACAATAACACCTTGCTCGTCATATAAATCGCGCTTCTCTTTATCGGATAGTACTTGATAAACTTTGGACAAAACTTTAAACTTTTCTGTAGCTGCTGACTTTTCATCCTCCTCAACACGATCTGGATGAACTTGTAAAGACATCTTGTAATATGCTTTTTTTATATCTCTGGGCAATGCATTTTTTTCTAACTCCAGTAATTTATAAAGATCTCGTTCTCCAAACAACTCTTCACACAAATCCAAAAGACCCATTTCGCTTTATTTTTTCTTAAACGTAATTAACAGCAGAACTTTCACAAAGGAAATTTGATTTACTTCGGATAGATTTTCGCTACAATTGCAAACAACAGAATGGAAGTAAAATAGGTAAGGCGCGCCAAATGTTTCACCACAAATTGCATCAACAGAGGTGCCACACATTTATTTTTTTAATTAATGTTTTCAATTCGAATGTCAAAAAATAATTTATCCCGGACTATTTTAAATAATTTAAGCATAGCTTTAGGAAAATATTAATTGAAGAAGGAATAAATAAAATTTAAAACAATAATTTTTAATATTCTATAATATGATAAACATTTGTTTTAAAATGGTACATATACCATATCGACAGACACAAAAATAATTAAATATTTTTTTCTAGATTTTAAATTTTATGTAATTTATAATTATTATAACACTAATTATATTAACTAAAAACAATTTAGTGTTTGATGTTCAGATGATTCACATCCCTATATGATAATTCAAAAAAAGCATTGTTGATTGTTGAATACCATCACACAGTTTTATTGAACCCATTTGTAGCCAGATTTACCTGGCCTCTTCTTTTGAAATCCATGTTTTGAAAACGATGTACCCAAAGAAATAGGGCATGTTTTTTATAGTACACTTTAATCTATCAAGGAATGTGTTAACCGTAACATAAAATCGGCACGGACACGGACATTTATCCGACCGAGAACTGCCACCTCGGCAATATTCCTCCAAATTAATTTAGTGATGCTTTCCGTTGTTCGTTGCGACAAAAATTGGGCTTTAGTAACCAAAATGGATCCCTTTTTATATTTCTTCAAATAGGGAAAATAATGTTGTTTCATTTGCACTAACGTATTTACCGATACTTGAGGTACTTTTAGAATATTCGGGAATATATTTTTAATGAGTGTATTTTAATAGACATCATTGGATGAACCTATACAATGATAGAAATCGTTAAATAAAAAAGATCTTTTCTTTTAGGGAGCGGAAGTAGATTTAACAAGTTTACATCTAGTTGACATGTTTGAGGAGATGTCAAAGGTTAAAACAACTTTTATTGGAAAATTTTCCATGAATTTTCTTTTAAAGATACTTGACATTTATTTAAAGACAATAGAAAAAATATCGTTCATACAAAGCACTGGAATACATACATATGTATGTACATATTTTAGTCATAATTTTGGGACCACTTTCGTACTGAGACCGAGGGTAAGTGTAACTAATGTGGGATTGTCCCCGTTATTTTTAAGATAGTGTATGTACTCGTATACATTACAATTTAATTTTTTGTGGAAATATCCTTTATGGTACTCAATTTTAGGAAACATATGTACATACATAATATATAACTTTTCGGACACAAAATAATTTTACATTCTAATTTTATGATTTGGTAAAATTGTATTTGCACTTTCAACAAATTTTGTTTTTACGCTCCTATTAAATATACAAAATAATATTATATATATTTCATCAGTTCGATATTGACGAGCTAACAGAGGATATTTGAGCTTCTTCTTCTTCAGTAGCACTTACAACTCCCTCTACTTCCATGTAGCTTTCAATCGATGATTTTTCACAATCATTTTTGTATTGATTTCCACCTGTATCAAGCTGACAACTTGAGGGATTCCGAAAATCTTTAAAATTGTCATTGAGTAGCTCAAAGTGGGCTAATGATCTGGCGACAGCCCTGGGGGGAACATTAAACAGCGGATGTGTTGGTAAAAGTTCATTCGCCGGATCGCCTAGCACTTGTGGGTTCAACGACGATTCAGAGTGTTGGGCAATTGAAACGCCACTTAACGTATAGCAGGTATGATAGAGATCTTGAGGCCTGTTTAGATTCGGAATTTAAATATATTTAATATTGGAGACATTTCCGAAACAACAAGATTTAGAATATTTGCATAATACGTACTTGCCCGGTTTGTCAATCAAGCCACCATTTGCTTTCTGGCAACAAACTAAAATATATTCTTGTAATGCACTTGTGTCGAAGAGTGACTTCTTCATCGATCCACCTGAGAAGAAAATGATTAATTTATTTATTCATTGGATTTTAATCTTGGTATAAAAGCTATATTTTTACTTTTTTGGGATATAAAGGCTTGAGTTATTGGTATTGTGGCACCAACCCAGAATGAATAGCAACCATCTACTAGCTTATTTGTTCGACCTTGAAATCCGCCTTCAAAAGGCATTTGACGTTGCAGATTCCATTTCTATGGAAGAAATGTAGACATAAAATAAATGCAAAGGTTAAGTGCATATTAATAAAATATTTCTTGATATTTACCAGGAGTTGTTCAATATCGCATTTGTGACCTTCGTCGAGCAATGCCAAAGCTGCAATGCCACAAAATGTGTAACCTCCATGTGCCTCCAAGTCCGGGGCACCACCAAAACCGCCTTCATATGTCTGACATCGGGCAATCCAATCGCCTGTTTTATCAAACAATTTTTTGATAACTTCCTCAGGCATATTCGTCAGTTTGGCACATGAGATAGCGCAATAAGCACCTCTAACATCCGTCTCGCCATCAACATGTAGCCTAAAGGAGCCATCTGGTTCACGCACAGAGAATAAAAACTGCATCAAAGATTCACGATCGATTGCACGATACGCATTCGAAGTGCCAATTAAGCAAAGACTATTCACAGCGGCGTATGTTGGAGCTAAATGTGGGTACTGACCGGGACCACCTGCAAATCCTCCATTTGGATGACGACATCTGATAAATGAAAATTAAACTTTTGTTAATTAATGGAAATAGTTGAGCAATCTGGTTATGTATTATTTACTTGATGAGAAATTCAACCACATGCTCCAGTGTTTCATCGTCAAAGGTGAAATTTAATAAATGAGCAGCTTGCAATATCCAATAAACATTCCATGGTCTACTACTGTCAAGGCATTCATAGTGTAAGGGAAGCCTACGTAGCATTGACTCCAGATAGCGTTGGTGATCTTCTCGATGAATTTTCTTTACTTTTGGATCCAGGTATTGCATTTGTTGAAAGCGACTGAAACATTTTTCTATGGAATTCTCGGTCTTTTGCTAAAATACAAATATTGTGTTTAATTTTTAAATAGATTTGTAAATATTAACTTGTCATCCAAAGGTTTCACCTTTGGTACTGAAAGTCACCTGTTCACGAGATGTTACAGTTGATACTCGTTCATCGTTAAATTTTAAGTTTTTGAGTAATGCATAATCTCTAAATGTTAATTCTGAATCCATATTAGTGTATAATAATTTTGTTGTGTTATTTTAAGCGGAAATTCGTTAACTCAAAAACAACTAATATTGGAATATAAAAACAACAATGAAACAGATGATTAATTTAAGGGTTGCATTATTTTATAACTCAGAACAATAGGTTGTTGCCATATACATATATATTCGCAAAGAGTGCCATCTATAATATTTGAGTTATTCAGTTCAAATATTTAATAAGTTATTATTTTTTTGTTCTATTTAGCATTATGAACTGTGGCAGTATATTGTTGCTAACATATTTTATAACAACTACGGCGTTTGCCAAAATTGTTATTAACAAAGTTGTTGTACGTATACCTAAGCCGAACGACATTGGACTAATTTTCGGTAAGCTTTTTCATTGTTCTTTTTTTATATTAACATTTTCTTTTGATATATATGTACATAATTTGGTGAAAAAATTATATAAACAAATATTTATATATTTAATTATTTGCTACAGATTTAACTGTTGTAAATTCGCCGTGTAACGATAGAGAAACGCTGGAATTTCGCATACATTCCGATGCCACTTGTAGTGTGAATGTAACCGAAAATGAAATTATGAAAAATGTAAATATATGTACATATATTTGACACTATTAATGTAATTATATGATATAAAATAATTTTAATTTATATTTATGTTTATTGCAGGCAGGTCGTGTAGTAGGTGGAAACTTTGGACATATTGTAGCAGGAGCTGCTGAAGTTGTATCCCTAATATGGCCAACAATTGTAAGGATTTAAAAAAAGATCAATTAATATATTTGTATACATATTTTATTATTTAATTATAAAATGGAACCAAAAAGTCTCTGTACAATCGAGTCGGAAAATGTCCAATTGTTGTTACATCAAAAAATGCCCGTGGTGTTGAGGAACATCATAAACATGCTATACATTTCGACACTCGTTTTACTACGCTCGACCCCGATTGCCATACGCTAAGAAAACGTTAGTTTAAATATGCCACTACTCCATTCTGTCATGCCTTTAATATGTACATATGTATTTTAATATTTAAGGGCCTGACTATAAGGATTGCAAGAATTGGGATAAGGAATATTTGAATAATTGCACACCTGTAAACTGTCAGGAACGTTACTTTGGACAACGTAGTTTTTATAATAAAACTACAGAGCATTGCGATCCAGTACCACGCTGTGATAAACCAAATATGGTACATATTTCATATACATAGAAATATACATATATGTATGTAAATATTTATATGAAAACCAATGATATTTTTTTAATATTTTGAAGCACTACGATTATTATAATAATGAATGTTTGATCCCCGAGAAATTTTTTACCGAAGAAGATAAGAAAAAGATACTAAGTGGTGATTTCAGAAAAGAATGCGAAGAAGAAGAGCAAGAAATGGTGAGTCTAGCACATATTAAGATAAAATATATTAGTGTTATTGGATTAAGTGTGTAGATTATTTTATTATGAGATATATTCCTAAGTAAGCATATATACAATATTATATTTAGAAAAAGAAAAATACTGAATTATGCGTATGTAAAAAGATGTCTTGGCCACTCTATTGAGTATAATATTAAATAAAGCATAGTAAGAGTGTTGCGTATATAAAGGTGTTTAGTGTGAAATTTAATAACGGCGCCGTGGCTTAGTTGGTTAAAGCGCCTGTCTAGTAAACAGGAGATCGTGAGTTCGAATCTCGCCGGGGCCTTCACAAATATGGTGATTCAAATAATTTTTTTATTAATAAATTTGTATTTATTATAATCATATAAAAATATATATATTTTTTTATTAATAAATTTGTATTTGTTATAATAATTGTATTTATATTTTATTTTCTTTTACACTTAACAGAAACAAAAAGAGAAAAAGGGCAAAAAGCAAAAACAATCGGCCAAATATCGAAAAGAACAACAGCAGCAGCAACAACAACAACAACCACAGCATGGAAGCGCCAAACGCGAAGCAGATATTTTTGATGAAGAATTCAATTTTTTCCCCCAATCAAGCTTTGCCGATCCAGATAATAGCGCTAAAAATCCACAGCCAACGGTCGGTGTAAAAACCGACAACGGTTATATACCGTACTGGTTGAAGGGCATATTGGAGGGCTTAGTGGTAGTAAGTATGCTTGGCGAAAAACGCAGTATTCCTTAGAATAAACTGCAATTTTTTATGAAAAAGGTTGGTGCTATAATCATTTTGCAGGTTCTAGCAACAGTAGCTATTTATGTGCTAATCTGTTTTGTGATATTCCTTATTGTCACATGGATATCACGTCGTCAAATCAAATGTCACAGAGAGACAACGTGCATATTGCGATCGCCAGCGCCTTCGGAAGGTACAGAAGAGCCATTGATAACGCCGTCCAGCTTGTTGTCTCAGCGGAACTAAGCCGTTTTCGACAATTCAAACAATTTTCGTAAGTCAAGTTTTGATTATTCTTGTTTGTTTTAAACATATATAATGCGTTTATTAAATTTTATTCATCCAAATTTCTGTACTAGCGAAGACCAAACGTTATATTTTATTGCCGCAAGTTCATATATGGTTTGGCTCACCCATTTTTGGCCTGAAATACTTGAATATAAAATATGAATATTTAAACTGCTATCAAGAAACTTCATTTACATGCCTTTAAAGGCTGAAAATAAGTATGATTGCAATGTTATATTCTATTATACATATTTACTGAGATTTACGTTATTGCTTCCGAATTCTTGTTTACTTTTTGAATACTTTACTTTTATGCAATTTTGATAAGATTCTTATACGTTTTCATAAACATTTATTATAATTACAAAACGATTACAAAATGGCAATTTTATAATTCTACTCCAGCATAATAACGCCTGCTTATTGAACCAGGTTGAATTTCTCTTGATGTCCACTCAAATTTGTGCATTTAGCGTTAGCTCTCAAGGCCTTAAACGAACACACTGTTAACTTATATACCATAAACCAGTGACGGATTTACCGATAACAGATTCATCGACTATTATTATTAAAGTGTTGGCATACTTTTTATTTGAAGATAAATAAGTTGTTCAATAAAGAGCTTTCAGTACGTAAGAAACCGACTCATACAGTTTTTGGGCAGATGCGCGCGAAGAGATTTTGGAATTGAAAGCCAAAATCAAAGAAAAAATGTAATGTGAACTAAGCTATGACGAGTTAACAATGGAAAGAACCAATATTGATTTTTGCACCTGTATTATTCTCTCTCTCTTCTATTATGTATTTTTCTTAAGCTACCCCTTTCTACATTCTACGTTCATATACTTGTTTGCTATAAATATTCAAAAATACGCATTCACTTATGTCCTGTCATATTTATGCAGAACATTTGCAAATTTAGCGATAAGAAAATTAACGAACTGTGCATAAAATGAGTTAATGAATGAGAAGAAGCGCTGAATGAAGGGGTTCCAGACTTTAATTAGCTATACATACATATGTATGTAGATGAACACAGTTGTGCAAATATACATATATATAAACGCGACAAGTCTTTTGGGGTTGGTAAGGGAAGCTAGAATATTCTGCAAAACTAAAATACTGTCACAAAGGTGTCACCTCGGAGTGATAAATTTCCTTAACAGGTATAAAATTATTTTTGTTCCACAGGATTATTATAACTATTAAAAATACAATCAAGCGCTTATTAGAAAATTTAAGCTAAACACATTCTGAACTCGGGTCTTGTTGACTTCAAATTATAATAAAAGCTGCCAGTGTGCTGAAAAGTCTACAGAGTGTTGTAAAGAATACCTAAAATTTGTCACTACATCAATTGTTTTAAAATTTCAGATGTATATTTATGCATATTTAATGAATGCAAAACAGAATTTTTGCAGATAAAAATTAGAGGCTTTTCGAGTTAATGGCGATCTCTGACGGCGCTAAAGAATGATGCCAGCCTTCTTCGTGGATAAACAAATATTTTCACAACCTTAACGGCTAATATAACTGATCGAACTGAGCGCTTGCGCTTTAGATGCCTGTAACTCAAAAAATATTTTTTATAAAATTTTAGTAGGGCATTTCTAAAAATATAGGTTTTCGAAATATGAAAAAGTACAAAGTTACTTTTTTTCATAATTTCTCAATAGACGTGTCGCTTAAAAAATCCTCAGTTTTCGTTTTGTTTGGTCATTATGATTTCCGGCAAAACATAGAATTATTTATTTAATTTTTTTCTCTATCAATAGTTATATTATTTATTATGCGTTTACTTTCTGTTCCAACGAGTCTGTAAACATTGGATATTGCTCATATAATATTGTAAATAATAGCTTCAACTTAGACGGCATTGCTAATAACATTTTTGCATTATATGTCATATATTAACGACATGCGACATTTCGCTGTATTCATACCCTTTCGACGGCTGAATGTCAAATTCCGTACACTAATTGTTGTCGTTTAATTAAAATGCAATTTCTTGGAAACTCATTACAAGTAAAGGAGGAGCGCAAAATGCGCCGTGACATTAATGAAAAATTCTATGCACTGACAAACATACGCATTTATGTATGTGCGTACATATCTATATAATGCATATACACTTAGTAGTTGCTTCGTTGCAACTGATCCTTGATCGTATCGTCAGTCGTCCTAGCAGCATACTACATATAAAGTGCATGAAAAGAAAGGTATTGAATGGAAGAGAAGGAAGTCAAGCTCAAGTCTGCGCCCTACTTTAGCTTTATCGCTTACGCTGTTGTATATTTTGTTTGTAAGTAAAGTTTGTTGTTGACATTCTGCTTTGCAAATTTAATGGGTTTCCGTTGTTCAGTTATTAATTTTTTTTTGTGCGAGTTGGTGTGTTTTCTTTAATCACATTTTAGTTATGTTTTGTTTTTTGTTTTTACTTTTTTCTGCTTTCACTCCACTTCATTTCGTTTTGTGCTGCTAATTTTATTGTTTATTGTTGTTGTAACGTTTAAAAAATATGAACTGAAGTTACAGTTTTTATGTGCATTTTTATGTTTTAATCAAATTGTCCGGTTGGTCATTCGACTTGCATTAATGCTGAATTGAGTTGACACCCGTTCAGATGTTAGCTGCTTCTGCTCCGTGCTGTTTTATGGTCAATGCTACGCGCACGATCCGAATGCGGCAAAGTTATTTGCCACAAAAGTGGTAAAATGGCAAATGGTAATTAATCACTAGCCACTTTAATTTATGCCAGTCTCGTGAATGCTTTTTGGTTTCCCCCATTCTGGGTAAATAAGTTTTAATATATTTGTAGGCGACCGCTATTATGCACAGTGGGCAGGTGACAGTTTTATGATGCATTGCGAGTCATTAGCGGTTGAAGGCTGCTCTTTGCTGATCCCGGTACATACTAATATATACGAGTATATTATATACATACATATGTATGCACTCGGGGAGGCGCCTTAAAAGTGTGGCTTAAATGTGAGGATGTAAAGAATTAGTCGAATAAGTTGGCTGTGAAGCTACGGTTTTCAATTCCGTCTGGATGGCAGGGACCTATCCGAGCCATTCGGTACCAAAGAAGGTTTCAGACAAGGCGAGTCCCTAGCGTGCGTCTTCTTCCATCTACTGGTGGAGAAAATAATTCGAACTGCAGAACTGAATCGAGAAGACACAATCTTTTATAAGAGTGTACTGCTGCTAGCTTGCGTCGATGATATTGATGTCATTGGCCTCAACATCCGCGCCGTTAGTTCTGTTTTCTCCAGACTGGATAACGAAGCGAAGCAAATGAGTCTGGTAAGGAACGAGGGCAAGACGAAATATCTCCTGTCATCAAACAAACAGTCGTCATAACTCATACGACCTCGAGTAGATAATTTCGTCTATATTGAACCGATTAACACCAGCAACAAGGTCAGTCTCGTAATTCAACGCAGAATAACTCTTGAAAATAGGTGCTACTTCGGACTGAGTAGGAAGTAAAGTCCTCTCTCGACGAACAAAAACCAAACTTTAAAAGTCACTCATTATTTCCGTACTGCTATATGGTGCAGAGGCTTGGACGATGACAACATCTAATGAGTCGACCTTACGAGTTTTCGAGAAAAAGATTCTGTTTATGGTTCTTCGCGCATTGTCCATGGCAAATATCGTAATCGATGGAGCGAGTTATACAACCACTTTGACATAGTTCAGCGAATTAAGAGACAGCGGCTACGCTTGCTAGGTCATGTCGTTCGTATGGATGAAAACACTCGAACTCTGAAAGAATTCGACGCAGTACTCGCCGGAGGAAGCAGAGGCTGAGGAGTGTCAAAGCACGCATAACGTGTTTCCCGAAGCTGATTTTTAATTTTTTTAAAAGGGAGAAAAAAAAACAATGTGTCAAATTTGACAAGTACGATGGTTGAGTGAAGACTCTTGTCTCGTGTTTGGTCAAATATGCAGTCAAAATCATGCGAGAATGTTGCGGGGCATTTGTGTCTTTTGGCACGGGTCTAGTTACGCTTCATACCCAAACATTAATTAAAATGTGCTGAGTTGATCTATAAGGGATGTTGAGATCCTCTATATAAAGTTGTAAGAATCCATGAACCAAATTGTTTACTATATATTGTCCAGTTCAGGTCAGGTCATGGTGGCATTTTTCCGCTAGAGACATTATTCCATCAGTGTAAAACTTTTCTAGCTTCTCGGCGAAAAACTGCGACAAGTAATTTCTCGACTTTGTCGACTATTCCACTATGAAATCTTAACATTTACATATGTATATTCGTCAATTCATTTACAGCATATTTTGCATTAACTTTCAAACATACCATGATTTCCTCTTCGAACTTTGCCCAATAGAAGCGTAGATATTTGGGCAGGAAACAATTAATTTGCCAAATTCTAATTAAAATTGTTTGCGCTCTCATTAAAAGTGCGTCGCTCTGGCTGCCAAGTGCTATGTCTGTCCGTACTTCTGCGGCAAATCAGCATGGTCAACGTAGAGACGTAAGACACCACACATAAGCTTTATGGGATGCAAACTCATTCGGTCAACCAAGGAAAAAAAGCGAATATTTCTGCAACAGAAAATATAAAAAATACAAAGAGCTATGTATGTATGTATGTGTGCATGCAAAAAACGTAAATAATGAAATCGCTTCGCACCATCTCAAATTGCTCATTAACATTTTGTGTACGCGATATCGCTTTGTGAAAATCAGCAGAAGCAGCAGCAGCAGTAGCCAGAGCAAGAGCAACTCCGCTACCACGTTGAACGAACAAAATCCAAGCAACAACAATGCACAGCGACGACTGCAGCAAAGTGTAGTTAACGAAACGAAATGACAACAACCAAAATCAAAGAAGGTAGCTACTGTTTGCTGCCACACGAGGATGCAGCGCTGATGGCTTGTGGCTCGTTCCTTTATACAAACATATATAACACATACATATATATTTAGTGATGGTGGTGCCATCAACGAGCCGTCCGAATTGGCATCTACCAATTGGTTGGCGTAGGCGCGGTGGTACAGGGGCGCGCATTTCATGAAAGGTGTGAATTGCTTTCCGATTTCAGTTGCTGTGCCATTCATTTGGTTGCTATTAACTGTTGTTGGGACGCTTTCTTGAAATGGTGCAAACTTTATTAACGTACTTCTGGCGGTTTCTCTCGATTCGGTCGTGATCTACCAGAAAACTGTCGAAGTGTGGTTGCACAGCAGCAATACTAGCTAAAAGCTAAGGCTAAAAGGCCGTTTGTCACATGGAGAGGCATTAAACACTCACACCCTGCTAACAGTGGCCAAATGGAGAGGCGTGCGCTTGCAAAGCCTCCTGCGACTGCAAAGCCAGCCAGCAAGTTTAGCAAGTCCAAACTCTCGGTTTTACTGAATGAAAATGATTTAAACAAAAAAAAACCAACAAGCACAACAACTTAGTGCCGCTGTGCACTTGCAACAACTACAATTCTGCCGTTTTCCTAATGCAACCAGTCAGTTGGGTTAGAGTTTTGCCAGCCACTCGGGTGCCTGCAGTATGTCAGCGTACTTGAAGCCAGGCTCGCGGTAGCCACGTATTTTGGTAGCAGCGCGATTTATGTTAAATAACGTGGTCCAATGTTTATTGCGCAAAAATGCCAATTGCCACGACACTCAAGTGTCCACTTGAACATACACACTTATCTAGGTATATGTGTATGTATGTATGCGTATGATAAGTACGACTCATCACAACAGTGGCGTAGAATGTTTGCTGATTCATGCTGTCATTGCTTGGGCTCTGCCAGCGAAGTCCTTCTCTTCTAAAGCAGCAACACAAAAAAAGCGGCGAGAACTTGTGTCTTACGGCAGGAACAAGAATCGTCGTTGTTGCATCAGATTTCTTAATTTAATTGGCTTTATGCAACTTTTGCATTTCTACGTGCACCCTACTTTTGAAATGCTCGGTAGAATTAATAAGAGTGTTGTGCGGTCGGTGAGTCGTCCGAAATCAGTGGTGTAACGACTTAGTTTACTTAAAATCTGTTTTCTTTTTATACTCATTTTGGTGTACTGGAGGTCTTATAATCAGTTCTATCTAAAGTAGTTATGCTCTTAGAAAATCGCGTTTCGAATACTAACTCAAAAACAATGATACATTTTGTGTATGTTGATAGACGAAAATTTTTGTTTGTTCTTATGATCAACTTGGGACTGTAAAACCAGTTTAAGTATTACAAATAAATCTATTGCGAATGAGGGTGGGCTTTTCCAACAATTCGAGAATTTTCCCGCTGTGAAGAGAATATATTAGTGGAACTTAACACGAAAATATTCCGAATGCTTTTTTTTTTAGCATCTTTTTCAAAATGAAGGAAAATATAGTCCATTTTTAGGAGTTTCTGCCAAGTTTGATTTTTGGTTTTCGTGTATAGAATGCTCGGATTGAGATAGTTTAAAAATAGAAAAAAACTAGTAATATTGAGTAGTGCATTTAAATGTCACCATACCGTACCATTTTGACAATTTCGTTGTTAATTTTTATAGACAAACTGTCTGCCGGATTCAGCAACTTCAACATTATCATAAGTGTGTACGCTTTGCCTTGTGGAAGTATTACTTGGCTGCTGCATTTGCTTTTTGTTTTGTTGTTTTTTTATACCCTTGCAATATGCGGCTACAGAGTATAATAGTTTTGTTCACCTAACGGTTATACATACAACCAAAACGCCAAAGACATTAAATTTTACCCCAGAGATGGTATGACACGGCTCTAATGAAGCCGGGATCAAAATCGGAAGATGGGCGTGGCTCCGCCTACTTTATGTGAAATCAGATAACTGGAGACCCGCTCGACCGATTTCAACCGAATTTGGTATGTGACATGCTAATGACATTTCTATGATACGCCGTTGTTGTGAGGAATGTATTCGACTACAACCACGCCTACTTCTCATATAGCACAATTTTAAATTTCATTTGATTCTTCCACTTTCCACTGTACAAATCAAGAAGCAATTAATATAACGTGATAAAGCTTTGCACGAATAACGCTTTCGATGTGTGCCAACTTATGACCAAAAACTGTTTACATTGAGCCCGAACTGGTCCGAATACGTGGACCCGAGCCTAAAATGAATTTTATACTGTGAGACATATAATTGAAATTTGAATCCTTTCCTTATAATATTATTTGTGTGTATTAAAAATGGTTTGAATTGGGTCAATGCTTCCCATAGGCCCCATATATGTACCTCATATAAAGATTTTCGAATTTTACATCACATACAAGTATATTGACCAATTTGTGATTTATTTTAATAACATTGAGATAATGTGTTTTCCTAATAACGGTACATTTTTCTGCTTAGGATGAATAAAATTGGATAAAAACTTGTTCCAAACCCCATAACCTGAAGATATTTGTCGGGCTATTATCTTGGGAAGTTGCACGTGGGTAATAAAATTTCGGTTATACCTGAACTTAGCCCTTCTTTACTTTTTTTACTGGTATTTAGCTTTCGAACCTTGCACTGTATCTTCATACATAAATCCATACACTTGTACACAGCCACCATACTGCTATATATCTGGCGGGTTCTGGCGGGTTCGCGGTCCTCATGTCAGTTCAAATTAAAACACATATTCGCGCATCCCACAAATAGGCTGATATCATCTTCATGCCACTGGCATTCGCAGAGCAAAGGGTACTTTGTTGTTGTACGGCTGTTGTTGTTCTTGCTAGTGTCGCTGTTTATTTGGTAAAGACTTGTTGTGCGCTTTGACTACTGCTCTTGAATGTGCCAATTTTCGTGGCAATGTTTGAATATTTGTTTGTTACTTTATGTTGTTGTTGTTTTTTTATTTGTTAAAATGAAGAATCTGTATTCTTGTAAAAGTAACCGTGTTTTCTTTTTTCCGCCTATTTGCCAGCTTTCATATTTCATTTTACGATATAAAGTATTGATTTGGCAAACGTGGGAAATTTTGTCAACCATTGTAGGACTCATTTTCACCTTTGAATATTTGTTATTCCTTGGTTTTTCTTCTTCTTGAGCTCCAACACTTTTTGCTTTGAATAAACATTTTAATATGAGAAAAAATAGTTTATTAAGGCAGCCAGCAGTGCAATCTGACTTATAGTAAATAATAACTTGTGATATTTTTATACCCTGAACAGGGTGTATTAAGCTTGCCACGATGTGAAAAACACCCGGAAGGAAATGTCGGAGACCTTACAAAATATATATGATCAGCGTGACAAGCTTAGTTAATAGCCATGCCTGTTTGTCCGTCCGACCGTCTGTCCGTATATACGCCCCTCAGTTTTTGAAGTATTGATAAAATTTTGCACACCTTTTCTCCTTAAGAAGCTGCTCTTTTGTCGGAACTGTCGATATCGGATCACTGAATGTTCGGAACCAAGTGCTTGCAAGGAAAACTGAGACGAAATTTGGCGTGTGTTATTGTCTAAGGTAGCTATGCAATATCCCAAGATTTTAGTCTGATCGGATATCGGTTCCCTGAATGTGCGGAACCAAATTCTTGCAAGGAAAATCTTTTCATTCGACGAGATATCTTCAGGAAATTTGGCGTGGGTTATTGTCTAAGGCAGCTATGCAATATCCGAAGAATTTAGTCTGATCGGAACAAAGATCATAAATCTTGCGCAGAACCTTGATTAAGAGAATTGCTTTCATCGGCATACATCGGCACGATAGAGAGTCGACTTGTTCGAAACACCGTTTGATATCGAATAGCACGAAGATGTCTTTCCCGATTCTGACGTAGCTTTGGTATTGCTCAACGGCAGTTTTCACAGAAGTATTAGTTTTGCGGGGATACTAAATACGATGCTGCGATGTTGAGAAAGCTAATCCCACTGTAGTTCGCACAGATTATTGTGTCTTCCTTTTTGCGGATTGGGCAGAGTCGGGCATGCTTTCGTCCGACCATATTCTACAAAGAAGCTGATGCATGCTCCTTATCAGTACTTCGCCGCCGAATTTGAATAGCTCGGTCGTCAATACATCGGCTCACGTCGCTTTTTTGTTTTTTGGAAGGGTAATTGTTACTCGAACTCATGGTCGGCCAATGAAACGTCTGCTCCATAATCATCGATTGGGGAATCGGGTTCACCATCTCCTGGTGTTATGCTGCCATTTCAGCAGACTTCAGTATGCTCTGGGAATCAATCACTCGGTGATGTCTGGGGGTTCTACAAGCGTATGGACGTAGTACATTAGGTACACATAAAGAAATTTTGAGATAACTCTCCTTGTAATAGTGCTTCTCTCATTGAGAGAATTGCTTTCCCAGAAAAAATTGAGATGGTTTGGTGCAATTAACTTCGTTATCTTTGTCAGTTTTTTAATGAAGATTATAATAACGTATGATAAACCGATACATATCTACAATACATATATATATACAATAATATACACTTGTGTGTTCGGTAGCTAAGTATTCCGGGCATACTTTAAAATTAATGACGCCTTTAGTGTTTGAATTACGAGCCATGACTGACTTCACTAATTTCAGATGTATTTATAAAAGCTGCAATCGCTCGCGATCAAAGCGCATCTGCATATATATGTATGTATCAATTTCAGTCAAATAATGCCTAGAGAAGGTAAACAGAGCGATCATTTTGATAATTTCCATACTAATTAATTTCAGCAGGACATGAGCAATAATATCAGCTCGCTGGCTTGACTGGCGCTCGGAGCGTCTAAAGTGGCGCGCATGGCTACACATTGAACCCTAACCCTTTTGTTTTAACTTACATAGTTCGCGTAATTTTCGTTTGTCCTAAATATGATAAAAAAAATCGAGAGTGTAATTTTTTACTCGCTAGCAAATTTGGCTGTAATTGTTGCTATTATTTTTCCTTGAGTTTTTCTGCTAAATACGATTATGCTAATTGATAGGCTGAGCAAGGCCATCACTCGTGCAAACACGATGCGAAAATTGGCTGTTGCCGCCAGGGTAGGGAGCGTACGTTGCAAGTGCAGCAGCGTCGTACAAGTTTTAGGTTATGTTTTCTCTGTGGACGCGTGTTGACCTAAAAAGGGCAGAAATTGTTACTAAGACTGCGGTAGCGCCAGCAAAAGAAAGCGATGTATTGAAATCATTGGGTTCAAAGTACAAGAAGAAGTATATACGATATGTAAATGCATGCCTTCTACTTGCTATTCCACATAAGCGTGTTCAATATTTGCTTTAGCTCGGTTATGCAATTAGAAATGTAAATCGTTTTACACTAAATTTTGCATGCCATGTTTGACAAGCGGCTTTGAAACATTCAGGCAATAAAAGTGATTATCGTGGATAGTTTTTTGTGTAGTTGAATAAAACACTTTTGAATTCATATTTAGGTATAGCCTTGAAGCTGAGTACGCTCTACTAATTCCAACTGTGAGCTAAAGAAGGCGAATCCAATTTGTCAAATATCACCTTGTACAGTCGCTTCTAAGCCGTAATTAGGCGCTTACTCACTGAATTTAACAAAAGTTTTGACTTTTTCCAAAATGTGTGAAGATAGTGTTCCATGATCCAAAGTATCTTTCGTTCTCGCAACATTCCTGACACAGAGTTATTTCGTCGAATTCCTCATTTGCTGTTATGTTAACTTATGGTAGTTTATGTCAATCCCTTTTTAAGCTGTGTATGCAGAAAAAGGAAGGGTCTGTACCTGGACCAGAAAATGAGAACAGTTCTGTTTGAAAGACATAGTTCTAATCACTATCATTTAACCTGATCTCTAACATAAGATATTTGCTCTCTATATTTAAAAATTTAACTCATAAGTGTATAGTTAAATGAACGAACCTAATTTTCTTGATTTGTAAGCCTCAAGGACGTCGATTTCAACTTGAAGTAAGGTTAATTTTTACGATTATCTGTCGAATCTACCTCGAGTATACTTATTTAGCTCGGATACGGAGAATCTGTTGATCCCTTTTCTTACCAGCATAAATTTTTGTTTTCCAATAGGCATATTCCGAGCCGGTTGTTTCCTTTACATATGGAGCGTTTTTTACGTGCCCGGTCCCAAACCCAGCGCAGAACCCTATGGAGGGATGGTTCGCATTATCACTTTACCTCGCATTCAAACGAATGTTCTTTGACTACTCAGAGGATACTAGGTCTAAGACATAGTTCATAGTTGATGACGCTGGCTAGGTCATGTTCTCCGTATGGATGAAAACACTGCAGCTCTGAAATTATTCGACGCAGAGTCCGCTGGGGGAAGCAGAGGAAGACCTCCATTCAGTTGGAAAGATCAGGGGGAAAAAGACCTCGCAATGGCAGTTATAAACTTTTTAGAGTATTTCTACCAAGGAATCCGTTAGTGAGTGGACTTACAACTCTAAGCTAACTCGACTTGTCGAACAGAGTTAAGGTGCGCTCCACAAAAACAAATCGAGCAAAGAATCTTTTACATATGTATGCAGTCGATTGTCGATTTTTCTTTACATTTATGGATCTTCGTTTTTTCACGCTTTCCCAGAAAAGTATCGAACCTAACTTTGTTCTACTAAAAGAAATTGCTTTTAAATAATTTCGTCGGCATGAAGTGTTTGCTACGCATTCCCAATCAAAGAATGAAAATTACGAAAATCACATTTTCGGTTCCAAAAAATTATCCACCGTATCGTGTATAACTTAAAATTTATTGTCGTCTTCTGCTGCAGAACTCTCATGTACATTTCAGTTAAACCAGTGAATGGCTCAACGATACTTGTTAGCCTTAATTGTTTTTGCTATTTCATTGCATATTTTTTCTTCGCTGAGCGCCGTCTAAAGTTAAAGCGTTAAATTTATATGCGTCTGACATTTATGGAGCAACACTAATGCACTGCGCATGAGCGCCCAACAAATGCCGCATACAATAAGAAAAATATTGCAAAACGGCAAACAAACTTGCGAACACGCATAGAAATTGCGGCTTGAGACTGAGGTGGTCAACATTTGGCAGCCCAGTGTGGTGCCGGCGAAGTGACGTTTGTGGAAAATAAGTTGTAGCCAAGCATGGACATCAAAGAACCATTGGTCATTCTTCGTAATAATTTTTTTTTATGAACGCAAATACGAGGTTGGCTCAATAGGTGGTTAAATAAAATACTTATATAAATAAAGTAAGATCTAAAGTGTGGAGTTTTGTTTCCAGTGTTAGTGCATGATGGTCATGGTCACTGTAGAATTCTTAGGAAAGATGAGTTACTCGTTACTTTTTAATGGAATGTGGTTAAAATACAGTTTATTTTATTGCCTGTAAGCTTTTATTAGTATCGTTGACCAAAAATATTGTTTTATTTTTGTCAAGAATTATTGTTAGGAAATAGTCACAAAATACAGTTTAATTCATGGCGCCACTGTAGTCTCGGCTCAAAAGCTTTCGTACAGCAACATACATATCCATACATAAAAATATATATGTATGTATGCATGCGTACCCTAGCCAGTTTGCTGCCTTCTAGCGCTCCTGCTCCATTATGGCGGCATTATTAGGGAATAGCACGTTGCTTTGTGGTACTTTTGCCAATAATATGCTAACATAAATTCATAACATTGCTAAAAATCATAAAAACTTAATTTATGGCTTAATTATGGTTGGCATTTCACAGCAAAGCGCTTTACTACGGCACACCGCTGCACCTGTAGCTTACAGTTTTATCCAGCTGAAATTATTTTTTTTTTCTTTTTGGTTTTTTGCTTGCGCTTCAACTGCATATTAACATACATTGTTTTTGTTGTTGCGTCTAAATTGCATTTCATGGTGCTGATTAACTGTCGCCGTCTTATGCAATCGCACCCTTAGCCGCAGCGGCCCTTTGGAACTCCTACTGTGTGTGCGTGTGTGTGTGCAACGTTTGCATTCGATTTTCCACTAACAACCGCATCGGCGTGTCTCAAGCGCGTTTGCATACATTGTATGCGTTGATTCCTTGTTTTTGCGCCTAGATTTATGCTACATGGCAAGCGCAAATTCGCTTGTACCGACGCCTGTCGTGTTTCTCTGCTGTTGTTTCGCATTGGCACGCAATGCTGTTAAATACACATTTTCATTTCATTGTCCACTACAATACTTTCCACTTATTATTAGTAATACATATTAATATTATTATATTTATTTGAATGCTATTTCGTTGTTTGCCCCTTACTGTGGCATTGATTTTTTATATTAACACTAACGCTTGTTTATATTTGGTAAAGCAGTTTTTACCGTCATTTTTGTAATGCGAATATATTTTTCTGATATTAAATATTTTAGTGCCTATATTTTCGACTTAATTTTTAGGTTAGGTGGCAGTTAAATTGCAGGCGCTACTCTTCTGGGTTCTAACGTACAATTTTTCTTATGGCGATGACTTCTAGGAAGATTACGTTAATTCTTTGCTTATTTTGGCGAATAAAAATATTTTTATAAAACGTATGTATTTGGCGTTGGAAATCTGACTCTTCCAAATCTTTTGGGTGAAAAGTAAAAATTTATTGATTCATAGTGCTCTAAATAAAATGGAATTATGCATCAATGCCAATAAAATTGTAATATATGTACATATGTATATATTTATATACAAAGTTGTATTAGAACTTGCTGGTGCAGAGAACTCTTTTCTCCGACTTTTCAATATCGCAATAAAATAAAGAAGCGTTGATGGAAATAAATGCTTAGAAGCTAATACCTCGTGATTACTATCAAAATCTAATGCCATAATAAAGTTTAGAAAAAATACAACAAAAAATCCGGTTTGCGATAATAAAAATAATATTAATGACATTAATAGCTGACAACAGCATATAGCACTTTGCACTGTAATTAAAACTGAAACACAAGCAACAACAAAAATAATAATAATAAAAGCAATTATCGTCGATAATACATTAGCCTTACTATATACCTATGTACCTGTGCCCAAAAAATAAGGTGACATTGTATTCGTTTTGAAAATTTTTTATTTATTCTTCCAAATCAATTTCATCCCTTCAAAGTAATTCCCTCCCGATGCAATGCACTTATGCCAACGGATTTTCCAATCTTCGAAACACTGGTTGTAGTCACTTTCCGGGATGGCCTTCAGTTCCGTCTTCGCTGCGGCTTGAATCTCCTTTATCGTATAAAAACGGTGTCCCCGGAGCGGTCTTTTGAGCTTGGTGAACAGCCAGAAGTCGCACGGCGCTAGATCAGGTGAATACGATGGTTGCGGAACGATATGGGTTGAGTTTTTGGCGGAATGATCACGAATTACGAGGGCAGTATGGGATGGTGCATTATCGTGGTGTAAAAGCCAAAAATTGTCTTTCCACAATTGCGGCCTTTTTAGGCGGATAGCGTTACGCAAACCACGCATAACGTTCAAATAACATTCCTTGCTGACTGTTTGACTAGTTGGAAGGATTTCATAATGCACAACACCAAGATAATCGAAAAAACAGTCAACATGACCTTAATTTTTGAGCGACTTTGGCACGATTTTTTTGGTCTCGGCTCTCTTTTGGCACGATATTTGCTCGATTGATCGGTTGTTTCGGGGTCGTAAGCATAGATCCAAGTCTCATCGCCAGTTATAATGCGTTTCATGACACCCTGGTAGTCGGAAAGCATCGTTTCACGCACTTCAACGCGACGCCTTTTTTCCAAAAAAAACTATGTTTTCGGTACCAGTCGAGATTTGACGAGCTTGAGGCCCAAAACATCTTTCAAAATGGTATTGGCTGAGCCTTTCGATGTGCCAACTTCATCAGCAAGGTCTCTAATTGTTAATCGACGGTTTTTCAACACCAAATCTTTGATTGTGCTTCGTCGGTTGAGGTTGATGGTCGCCCTGGACGCTCTTCGTCTTCGACACGTTCACGGCCGGCTTGGAACTCAGTATACCACTTGTAAACATTTTTTTTTAGAAATAGCCTCATCACCAAAGGCTTTCTGCATCATCCTCAACGTATCCGCAGCAGAAAATTGATTCCGTAAACAAAATTTAATGCAAATTCTTTGCTCAACAAATTTCGACATCGCAAAAAACGAAAAACTCACTTTTAGCAGCTCACAAAACGACACGTATCTCAAACACTAATGAATATTTTGACATGAAATTTGACATAAATGTGACTGACAGTACTACCAACCTAAAAAAAAATAATTCTCCAAATCCTTCGACGCGCGCAGTTTAAATTCAAATATCACCTTATTTTGTGGGCACATATGTTGAGAGGATTTTTGGCTTATTCTACGCCAGAAGCAGAAAAAGTCAGTGGCTATTTATATTTATACTATATATTTATGCACATTTATGTCCTAAATAAGGTTATTATGTTTGCCACGAAGGTTGTCATACACAAAAGGATACGTCATTGGGTCTGCGTGTCCATCTGTTTATATGAGAACTAGTCGCTCAGTTTCAGAGACATCAATCTAAAATCCTACACATATATTTTTGTATTTTAAAAGATATTTTCACGAATTTTGGCATTGATTATTGTCCAATTGTTCAGTTCGGATCACTTTACTATAATTGGAACGTATAAAAATAGTCATTTATAAAGTGGACTTTAACCTCATTTTATCACTGCTTAAATCCTATATGTTATATTTCCACTGTAAATTTTGTAAATAAGTATATTTGCATTGCACTTCCAATACATGTGACACTTTCCTTATATTTACGAATAGTAAACATCTCGTTGTCGCCATGTTTTATTCTAGCTTGTCGGTGCGACAGTGTTGAGTGCTCGTTATTGTTTCACGAATATACATATGTACGTACATATGTATATCTAGAAACATCTCTTATGTTTATATACTCGTATTTGTGCACATATACATATATGTATGTAATTGTATTTTTGTTTAACGTTTATTGTATGTTTTGTTGTTGTGCAGATTTATAAATGCATCGCTTATCAAGCGCCCAAGATCAGCAACAACCTGAGCGCCATTTTCCTTGTCGTAATTCATTTTTGTTTTTATTGCTGGTGCTTTTTTATTAATATTTCGCTTTGTTGTTTTTGATTGTAGTGGTCGTTTGTGGGCAACCAATGACTGCCTTCGTATAAGGCTCCTTTGCTTTGCAACCACTGATTTATTATTATTTTCATAAAAGCGCCAGATTGATGTGTGTTTGAGAATTCGGCCTTCAGAGTTGAATTTACATATACATATGTACATATGTATGTGTGTGTGAGTTTGTGCGCTCCAAATCGTAATGGCTGACTGCTTGGCCCCTTTACCGTCTACTTTTTCGCGATAACGCCCATTCAGCACTCAATCGTTTGTACCGTAATGTTTTTTTGTTTTAATTTTACTTGCTTTTGCCTTTTTCTTGTTCGTTGCGGTAATAAATCAAAGAAATTACATTGCTTAATATTTTCCAAGAAGTTGGTTATACTACTCGTCTGTGTGGTATAAGAATTTCACTGCTGCCTTTTATCTACTATTTTGCATATTATCGGCGAATGCTTTTCTGCTTTATATTTTATTGCTCATTTAAGTCCAAGCGCAGAGTGTAGATATGAGCAAAGCAATAATTAGTGTAGAGAGTGGTGAAGCGAGGAAAAATAAGAGCATAAATTAGCATAATTTACATATTTCAAACATATTTTTTATGAAATTTGCTTTAATTGCTATATTTTTTCTAAATATTGGCCAAATCATCTTTGGGAGTATACATTAAATATGTATGTGTGTTATATAATTCCCAGTAGAAGAGTGCTGTGCAAAAACACAAATTATAAGTGTTTGTACTATTTGAAGCGTTATTTCAGTAAAAAGTTACTCTAATTCTTTGAGAGAGCCACTGATTATTTACACAGTCTAAGCAGACAGTTTTTGATCTCATCTTATTAGAAGTGTTTAGAACTACACGAAGAAGCCTGTTAGATAAATACACCATTTCAGTGGAATCCATTATAGAGAAAAATAGCAAGTAGTTATCGCAGAAGCTGGACCGTGAAAACTACACTAACTTTCTTGTATAATTTGATAGCCAGAAGTTAAGAGTTGGGTTTCCTCGGGTAACAAACAGTCGTTTTTCAACATTTTTTTCTCATATAAAAAATGTTATTAGAATTTTTCATTGTTGCAATCATACAATCTTAACAAAGAAATTATGAAATTTTTGGAAAAATATTTTTTTAAACTCGGCCATTGCGACGCCATTTCCGGTGACCCTCGGAAAAGGAAATTCCACTATTGGCAGGATAACTCTTTAAAGCATCATCTAAAGTGAAAAATACCTGGTTTAGTTAAAACCTTAACATACAACTTAGGCGAAGGAGAAAAAAACTGAAAATTTCTGTGAAAATTTCGCGACATTTTTTCTTTCAAAATCCTTCGCCCAAGTCTTTAAAAATTGTATCTCAAAGACCTGTGTCAAATTTCATGAAGATCGGTCGAGAAATCTTGTCAACTGACTTCAAAAATACAGTTTCGGGAAAAAACGTGTTTAGCTAGGCCCGTGGGCACAAGTTCTCAAGGCTGTGTCTCCGAAACTATTACTCGGATTAACATGGGACATATTCTAGATCTGTTGTAGAATTTAATGAGAAATTCGATTTTTTGAAACCCGTAAACTCTATTCCACGAGGATGCAAGCTTACGGTTGACTTAACTCCAACATAGCATAAAGGATCAGCTTGGCGAGCTGAGCAGATTTAGCTGTGTCCGTCTGCCTGTCCGTCTGCCAGTCCTATCGGTCTGTCCGCCAGTAAATACACGAACTTGTTCTACAGTTTTTGAGTTATCGATCTGAAATTTTGAAAACTAATGGATCAAAACCAAAAAAAATAATCTTTTATGTTATAATAATGTAGCTGTGAAGGGTAATCGGGAAGGTTATTATTTTTCCTTGTTTTACTATTAATTTTCGCTGGAATATTTATTAATTTTACATTCTAAATTAAAAATTATTAAACGAAATTACAAACCATGCAAGTTGTAAAACTTAATAATTGTATATTTTTGCAAAAACTAATATTAGTTGCATCTGTTTTTGCAACGGCTGTATAACTGCTACTTTTTGTTGTATGTATTTGTTTAGAATTTATGACCATGTTTTATAATTAGCCGCTTTTTGCAATCTTATTAACTTAAACAACCCCGTTCTTCCTTTAATTAGCCTTTGGCTGTATTGAGTTGGTCAGTGTACCTCTGTAGATATTTAGGTTGGTACATATGGACAAATGTCAGTTCTGCATATGCAATGCAAATTTATCAACATTTTCATATCCAATTACATGCACATTCCCACTTGCCTACCTACATTTGCAAGTATTTGCGTTAATTCGCATTGTAATTTTCTTGCGCATGAAATGTATGTTTTCGGCTGACTCCCTCCGCCCAATTATCACAACGACTTTCAGGCTGATTAAAAATTCTAAATGTTTATACATGCCTTCATATATGTACATATACATATTTATTTTTATTTATATACATACAACTCAGTCGCCTGTTGAACACGTTCCATTGCCTCATGATAAGACATAAGGTAATTATGATTATTATCCTTGAGTTAAGCGCATCCTTGCCAGCGCTAACGATGCACACGTAAAAGGCGAGTTTAATTGAGAAGACCGGTGGGGCGCAGGACATTGCCTTGCGATTTTCGCATTCTGAGCGGTTCGGGTTGTCGTTGATGCAAAAAGCCAACAACTCAGCGGTGCAGCTGCAATATACATTGAACTGGTTTGCACACTACTTTTTCTTGTGATACATAAATTACAAATATTAATGCGGAAAAACTACTACGTTGGGGTTGTAATGCACTTGACATTTATACTTTACTCCAAATACCTACATACATACCGAGATATGAGCAGTTACATACATATGTAGAGCGCGATTATTTCAGTGTTTGCAAAAAACGGAAAAAAAAACGATTATTTGTTGCTAAACCGAATGAGTTGATATCAGCAGCTGTGTGCTATCGATTCGCGCTTCTTTTGTGTGCAAAACGAGTTATTTGATATATGTATGTACATATGTACTTGTGTAAGGCTCTAAATGTCAGGACTGGCGCTGGTGTCTGCTTATATTACCATTTGATGCCGCTATCAATCGCCTCAAATAGCACTTGTTGCAAGGTGCAACTTATTGCTATATTATGTTGCTCTCCCTGTGGCCCTTACTATTCACCTTTGTGTGATGTCGGTAAAAAAATATAATGGCATGTAAGAATTCCCATCGCATTCATGTTGTAAGCGTAATTGCTCACATAACTGCATTTAAAATTAGTCCTTTGCCTCCACTTTAGCAAAACCCGACGTTGTTGTGTATAAAGCGATGCCAAATTTACATTGCAAGTTTATGGGTTAGATTTAATGATTAGCTTGTTACTCGTATAAGGGAGTCTTCACGTGCATTCTATGTATAGTATTTTATGACAAATATCAATTTCATATCCATATCTCAAAAACTAGTAGTGTATTCAGACAAACGGACATGGCCTCAGGTCATCAAGCTGAACATTTATATATATATATGTGTATATATATGTATATTTTACAGGATCTCTTTTCTTATGGATTTTTAGAATTTAATAAAATTCGTTGCAAACCCTAGTTGTGGTATAAAAATTCTCCACAATATTCAATTTTCTAAAATTTGTTATTGTTTAAATGAGTTACGCGTCCACCCCCTCTACTCGGACAACTGGCGCATCCTAATGTAACAGCACAACTCACCACACTTCTACATCCATCAACCTACTCAACAAAAAGGATGGGAAAAAGGATAGCGGGCTTAATTCGTTCTAAACCGTTGCAGCCACACAAGCCGCACATCAACTTTCGCACAAAAAACTCATTACCAAGCTTTGTACATATATACACTGCGTCGCGCTAATACGTCTACGCCGATGACACAATACGCGGATCCTGAGATTACTCCGAGTCATCAGTAATCCAGAGTGCTACGTCAATATCGATGCACCTGTAAAGCTACATACGTTCGAATCAACACCTTCTCTCGTTGCTTCATCTGGACATCGCCTCGCATTACTCATATTGTACATGTATCCCATATTTTGTGTATTAAAACGATTTTAAATCTAAATTACATTCGCATTCTGTTTTTAATAAAGTGATAGTGAGTGCATTATTGGAAAAGTCAACTAGTGGTTGTAGAATTATCTATGGTCCTTCGAGCCGGATAGAAAGGCAATATGTGATATACAAAATTAAATAATTACATATATATGTATACTGGTGTAGTGACAAAATAAATAAATATAAAAAAAAAAACAGAATAAACAAAGTGCTGTGAGCCAAACAGAACAAAAGTGAACAAACAAAAAAAAAAGTGCATTTGAAAACAGCAACTAAGCCAAACGAGCTCAGTGTGCTAAAATTTAAAAACAAAAAGTGCAGTGGAACGAAAAATAAAAAAAATAAATAAAAAAAACAATGCAGTGACACAAACAGAACAAAAAAAATAAAATAAAATAAACAAAAAAACGAACAAACGAAAGTGGAGTGCAGTGCTCTTAAAATATGTATATAAAAGGTGAACACAAAAACAAATTACAAGAAAAATCAAAATATAAATAACAGTTCCAACAAAAAAAAAAAAAAAACAGAGAGAACATTAGGCGCGAAACCTAAAAACGAAAGATAATTCCGGCGCGAAATCTAAAACTTCAATAAAACAATAAAATTCAACAAAAATATACAAAAACAAACAATCGGGCGCGAACAATTATAACAAATATACAAATACCAGCCAAGAAAGTATCCAGAGTTCTTCATTTCCCGACTCTCATCGCCCGAACGGAATATACACACAGCAGCATACGGTGGTAGTCAGCTGGAGCACAGGACGGGGAACAAAGCAAGAAGAGACGATAGGGCAACATATGTACATATGTATATACACCCTACAAAACATACAATACCGAGAACACAGTGAGCGTATTATGTCCTTTATTTATTTGATATACATATGCCTGAAGATAATATAATTTTACCAAACACGGTAAAAGCCGAAATACCGTTTCGAGTAATACAGATATTTCAAAATATACATATTTTTTTCGTACTTGAATACATACAAAATTACCAAAAATTAAGAAAAATTAAAATATTTACTGGTTACAAAATTCCGGCGGTACCCCTTGTGCTTAATAAAGCAATAAGCGGGACTGCAGTGCATATTTACTTACGTACGAACATATGCACATACATAAAAGCACAAAGGAAAATAACTTTTTTCAATTCCATTTCGTGCTCTCTTTCTATTGCAAAATATAGAAGCGTACCTTACGCTTACATAAGTACGTCATAGAATCTGCATTTCTTTACATACCCTACACTAGGTACCAAATTATTAAAAATATTAATTTTAATTAATTTTCAAAAAAAAAAGGTAATCGTAACTTTCCGTAAAGAACTAAACCGAACGGTTAAGTAAAACTCACAAATTACGATTGTTGGAACGAATACAAAAAAAAATTATTTTCACTAAATATACATAAGTTTGTGGACACAACCATACAAACAGCAGGGGTATACACAAAATTATTAACTTGAACAATATACTTTCAAGCATACGTACATACATATATGTATATTCAAACATACATACATATATTAAAACATATAAATCTTCTAAGTCCGCATTGTCATCTATTCGGCAATACCACTTGTTCTTTGGCAACCAAAAACAAGCAGGATTGCATACAAAAAGCAAATTGATCTCTCTAACGAGCTCTCAATTGCTTACGAATAAAGCGTATTCATAAATACACAAACAATTTGTGCATACTCGTACTTATGTAAATAGCGCATTGATCTCTTCAACGAGCTCTCAATCGCGCAAAACATAAGCACATACAAGTCCAAGTATTAGGGTGTACCTAAATACAAATCATTCGGACATCAAATATTTTAATTAATAAAAAGCGCGGTTTTTAATAAAAATTAACAATTCAAATATATTTTCGAACTAAAATATAAATAAATAATATTATTTTGCAAAAATGGTTAACAACAACAATAATCAAAATATACCTGCAGGAGCTACACGCCCAAAACAGGTTGGTAAATTTATTTCAGAAAGTGACAGTTTAACAAGATACTGCACTAGATTTGCCTCTTCACCGATTCAAGAAAACTCTGAATCGTTATTAGAAATAAAAAGCCAAAATCTTAAAAATTTCTGGTCTCGTCTCCAAGCGGCTCATGACGCCATAGTAGAATCTGACGATTCAAACGTACCACAAAATTTGAAACAATCGGCTTACGCAATATATGAAAACTGCTTAGACCAATATGAAGAAACAAAAGCTATGATCTCCGATCAATTAAAGCTCATAAAAGCAATCGCACCTACTCCCCACAGTGGAGTAGAGCTGCCACAAATAGAAAGTCAAAAGACAAGTTCCGGCATCCACCTCGAGTTGCCGCCATGTGACACAGAAACATTCTATGGAGGTTATGAAGAATGGCCGTCCTTCCGGGACATGTTCACAGCCGTTTACATCAACCATCCACAACTATCAAAGGCACAAAAATTGTATCACCTCCGATACAAGACAAAAGGTCAAGCAGGCGTCATAGTAAAACAGTTCGCTCTTAATGACGATAATTTCAATTTGGCTTGGGAAGCTCTTAAAGCTAGATATGAAAACGAAAGAATACTGGTCGACAAGCAAGTAACGACACTAATGAACTTGCCAAAAATTAAAAAAGAAACAAGTGTAGAATTCAGCAAACTAGAATCCACTGTTTCTAATTGTTTGTCGGTTCTATCGACACTTAATATTCTCACAGACAGCTGGGACCCAATTCTGGTAAACATTTGCACCGCCGCATTACCAGAAAAGTCGTTACTTCTATGGGAGCAATCGCTCTCATCACGAAAAAAGTGCCCAACGTGGCCACAAATGAAAGATTTTCTCACCACCCAATATGAAATTGCGGAAAGGTTAGAAGAAAAAATAATCAGAAATAAGAACATTAAACACGACCAAAATAATAGCTTCAATAGACCCCAAGCTAGAAGCAAAAACAAATCAAATAAAATTTTTAACAAAATACAAGCGTTCACATCCGAACAGAGAAAACATACGTCATGCGAACTATGCACAAGAGGGCATAAACTTAAAACTTGCGAGAAGTTTAAAAAATTAAAAGTTAACGAACGAAATAATTTTGTCAGGTCAAAACGACTTTGCACAAATTGCCTGTCACATGCGCACACATATAAAAATTGCAAAAGCAAATTCAATTGCATCTATTGTCACAAAAGACATCATTCAATGCTTCATTACAGCATATATCCTATCTCACCCCAAAGAAGCGCTTATACAAAAAGAACCACGAGTTCAACTTCAAAAGCAAATACAGAAAACCAAAATACTAAATACAGCCAAGAGACACCATGTTGCTCAAAGGCGCAAAAAGTTCAAACGCTATACAGCGAAATACAAAACGGACTAGTTACAGAACTGGTCACCACCATACCAACTCAAGTTGAGTATAATAAAAACAAATGCCTTAATTCACAATTAAGTAAATCGCAAAGGTTAAAGAAACTTCCGTTAACAAACAAAACTATAAAAGATCGGTATTGTGAGCACTTCTCTAAAGCCACAACTACTCGATCAAACAATGGCCGGTACGTCGTACGACTACCACTAGAGCCACAATATTCCAACACTCCACAAATTGGTATAAAAAATAAAGTTAGAGTTACCTCTGACAGTCCCTATATTAAAAGGACATACAAATTTTCGGCCCCGCAGGATGGCTTTCGCCAATAATGGAAAAACAAAAAAAAATAATCTGAACAAATCCTAGAGCGGTGGCGCACTACTATGTACTTACCTGTCAAATTAGTGCATACGCACTTAAATATTACATATACAAAATTTTTCAAAAAGTCGAAAAATCTACACATTAAATACAATGATGCCCCATTGAGGCACAAATTTTCAAATATAAGAAAAAAAAAAATCAAAAAGGAAATTAAGGGATCACAATACTCCCAATGCGATACATTAACGCACCTCCGCTTACAAGGCTATGGTCGCTTTTATCGCATCTATCTAAGCGCTCCTCATATAAGTGAGTTATGGAAATCAGCTATACAAAGCTTCAAATTAAGTATACAAAATTATCTACTCCACGAATCGAAGCCGTTCGCAATTACCGGCCACTCTCTCGCAAGATCCCTCTATTGGCACAGCCCTAACTCCAGGGCTAGGGAGTACCCATTCTGGCCATATCTGAGCCAGGCATGGAGCTACTATCCTTCATAAGCCAAGAATAAATTAAATGCAAACAATTGCCGCTCATACAGAAAAGGCAAATAACAAACAATCCACTTAATAAAACGATAAAAGAAAAAAAATCGCAAACACAAAAGGTTTTCAGTCAATCGAATAAACCCGCAAAATAAAGTTGCTTCTCTTAAGCACCTACCCGCATTTTAAAATGCACATTCAAATACATGTGCCATGTTTAAAACCAAAATCCGTATCACACACGGATAAATACGAGTATATTACAACTCCAATACTTCTGCTGTCAGAACGTATTCCGCGCTTTGGCTACTCTACCAGGAGTACGCCGAAATAAATGCAACAGCTTATACATACGCAATACTAGGCAAAATATTCGCCTAGGGGGCCCAGGATGTTTAAATGAGTTACGCGTCCACCCCCTCTACTCGGTAAAACTGGCGCATCCTAATGTAACAGCACAACTCACCACACTTCTACATCCATCAACCTACTCAACAAAAAGGATGGGAAAAAGGATAGCGGGCTTAATTCGTTCTAAACCGTTCCAGCCACACAAGCCGCACATCAACTTTCGCACAAAAAAACTCGTTACCAAGCTTCGTACATATATACACTGCGTCGCGCTAATACGTCTACGCCGATGACACAATACGCGGATCCTGAGATTACTCCGAGTCATCAGTAATCCAGAGTGCTACATCAATATCGATGCACCTGTAAAGCTACATACGTTCGAATCAACACCTTCTCTCGTTGCTTCATCTGGACATCGCCTCGCATTACTCATATTGTACATGTATCCCATATTTTGTGTATTAAAACGATTTTAAATCTAAATTACATTCGCATTCTGTTTTTAATAAAGTGATAGTGAGTGCATTATTGGAAAAGGCAACTAGTGGGTGTAGAATTAACTAGTTATTGATATGTGTTTGCAAAAAATCACATCACGTCATAATATCTGACATCATATCATACCATCCGTAGTCATTTAAACTTCATCATATCAAAACACAACATCATAATATCATATCACACTTTCTGCCTTCGCAACAGGAGTTTCTTTAATAAGCTAAAAATGCTGTTCACATTATCTTATCGTATTATATAATGATTTAGACTTTCAAAACAACATCCAATTAACAGATCAACGTTATATCACTTAAAAAATACTCACTTTATAACTTCAGTACTTTATCAAAAATATGTCACATAACTATATAACATGTAAATTGACAATTAAATTACTATTTTTTAACGATCATATATATTATTATAATTTTCTAAATATTAAAAAATATACAAATTTTAATATTAACAACTTGAAGTAGGCAACTGCATAAGTATGAGATTGTTACAGCAATTTGTCGGCAATAAACATTTGTCAGCAATTTAAGTAAACAGGTAGTTATTACAAAAACAAAAACAAACATACAATCGCGCTTACATATTTCAGCTGCCGTGCATGCTAAATGGGCGGCAACGTTTAAGTGATCAATCGTCTTATTAAATGCAATCAAAGTGTCAATTGGCAGCGACGTATAGCTCAAGCACCCCAAACCCCACACCGTGCCGAATGCCAGACGCCAATCGCCAATTTCAGTGGCAATTTTTTCCAATGCCACAAATTGTTGTTGACGCTAACACTTAAGTGGCAAACTTTGCACTAACGTTGTTGCTGTGTGTTGTTGCTATACTAAATTACCATCTGTGCATCTAATCGACTATACATACATAGATACATATATACATATGTACATATGTACTTGCAATGCACCAATGCAGTTTGGCTTAAGAAATCTCTCACAGCTGCAAACCAATCAATATAGTTCGTTGCTGTGTTGAGAAAATATGTACCGTAATCGATGTTGATCGTGCAATTTAACGAGCGTATCACACTATCAGCTAACCGCTCATTCGCTTTTGCAGTCGACACGAACGACCGATCAATCGTTTGTGCTGGCATCGCATCACCTAATAAATCGACAAGTGAGAGTCTGAGCAGCAACTGTGGCAGCAGCAGTTGCTTGTCTATCAAGTGTCAAATGGCGCTACATTGCAACTGTTTTTTTCTACTGGAATTGTTTTTGTTGTTTTTAGTGTTTTCATTCCTTCTTCAGCAAGTATAGCTTCTTTCTATGTAAGCTATGTACATATTTATGTACATCTGTTATTCAGGTGGTCGTTATCAATTTAGGCGAAAGAGCTCGCACGCAATCGTGAGGAATTTTTGCAAATTTCATGCTATCTTGTTTTTAATACTTTTGATATGACGTTTGACCTTGGATGTTAAAAAGTATTAAAGAAGAAAAGTATTATAGGTTATTGTATATTTTTTTGCTAAACAATTATTTTCATGCCATTTTTTTCTACAATATATTTTTTATTGCTCATAAGGGTTCGTTTCACTTAAAGTGGGAAAGTATGCTTAGAAAATAATTTATCTTGGAAAGTATTCTCATTACTGCAACCACAACAAGCAACCATTTGAATACTTTACCTTTATAGCAATTGTGCAACGTTTGGCTATTATTACCGTTAGCAGTTGTAATAGCCTCATTCAGATACACAGGTGTCTGAGCGAAGGCGTCTGGAGCGACTGAAGTCGAAGAAGGGATTTGAGCAGCAATTGACTTTTTGAAAAGGAACAATAAAAAAATACAGAATATAAGTTATTAAAAGATTATGGCAAAAGCGGCATAACTTGTGTAATATGTTGTTGTATATGCATGTGTAGGAGACGCCGTTTCAGGCGATTTAGGGATTATGTCAAAAGGCTTCCTTTTGCCAAATGATCTTAATTTTTAAGCCGGCTTAGTTATGTGAAAATAATTATGAAACTTCTTTGTACATTCTTGTTTCTGTTTTCCTCATGCATATATACATACATATATGATTTTGTGAACATGGGTAACAGCTGTGTTAATGATTGACAGTTCTTGTATGGGCGCAGTGGTGGATAGATAACTAATACTTACATACATATGTATGTACATATATACAAAAGGAGGAAATGTAGATACATACTATAATAAATATAAAAATCTATAATTAATTTAAATTAATTGCTAATATTACATTAAAAATATGTATGTATGTATTCGGAAAGATTTTTTTCTTTATTTAATAATTATTTTATTTTTTAATTAGGAGATTTAGTAATGTGTTTGAAAAATAAGAGTCGTTTTTCCATTTTATACTACTCCGTGCAAAAAAACGAATTTTAAATGGCTTATTAAAGCAGCTTTGAATCGCCTAGTATGGTTCTTTATAACATTATCTGTAAAAGCTTATCATAGAAATGTATACATTTTTATACCACCGGAAAGTAGAGATTTCCATGAATATAAAGCCTACTGACTTTTTAAAAATTTTCGATATTTTGACGAAGTTTTAATTGAAAACTAGGGCGCTTTTCCAATACTAAAGCGAAATAGAGAGGAAAAATAAATAGTTTAAATAAAAAATGCAGTATATTTCGAACATAAATTATAAGTTTCATCAATTTTCTTGAAAACAAAGGATAAAAATAAAAAGCCAAAAGTAGTTTTTGGCAAATTGCGATAAGCCATTTTTACCCTTAAAAATTCAATCACCTCTTCTTCCTCTTTCCTACCTCGGATTGCTCGTAAAATATTTTGTCTTTCATTTTACCTTCCACCTCCTATTCCTCTGCTCAGTATTATGAAGAACTCGTCTTAAATATCTGGGGTTCACCGCTCAAGGGTCTAGATGAAGTTTTAAAATTAGATATCAAGTCACTCTTAAAGTTAGCAATAAAAAGTTGACGTTCTTTATGATGAATACTTTGAATTGAACTCTGCCTCCATTTGGCACTACTAAGGACTCGTGGGTCAATGTATGCCATAACAGCCAGGCAGTAAAACCTAACTTATCTTCTTTTTCCAATGGGTTTCAATCTACTTTGATATTTTTATAAAATATTGAAAGGCTTCTGCTCTATCTTCTTACGTATTTTCCAATTGGAAAAAATAATATTATGAGAAAATAAAATATGTAAATATGTACATATGTATAATATCAGAATATTACAATTACAAATATTTTTCATTCTAAAAACTTATGTATATCTAATACAATACCGAAGACGTGGACATATGCATATACAACTATACCACACCGAAATGCGCAAATACCAAATAAATAAAACAGAAAAAAAATCATTCGGTAGTCAGGCACCCACTGCGGCCGCCATAATCATTGCCACATTGAGTGCATAATCACAACCACCTCAACTTCTTAGATTGTTTCTATTTCGCAAATTTCCACCACGAACACAACGAGCGTGAGCACTGCTATAGCCAACACCACCACCACCATCGTCACCACCACCACCACCTAGATACCAGACCAGCCACAGCACAACGCTGTAATTTTAGCCACTGTTGGGCGACACGCCCTGCAGTCATGATGGCACAATGTTTTTATTGCTGTTGTAAGTAACCATTGTGCTGTGATTGTTTTCCTCGCATACAAACACACGCAGCCGTGCATGCATGTGTAAGTGTGGTGTGTGACAGCCGCTAGCCACACCCTTCTGGGCCAGATTTCATTGCCGATAGCCAAGGCATGCAACCAACACACACACACACACACGCGAATCCCTTCCACAGGGTAACCCAGTCAGCCAGGCGGCCGTGCAAAGCGCCGATATGCAATGAGCGTGTATGAAAGTTGCACAAATGTGCGTGTAAGTGCTGCATTTGCACTTCAATCGCCGAGAGTCGCATCAAATCGCAATGCAACGTCGCTTTATCGCCGACATGCGAGCAGTGAGAGTGAATTTAGTTGCGGATTTCTTGTTGTGTGCAGCGCCTTTTGCTTGGAGTTGTGGCGTTGCATGCATGCGAGTATTTGCCTTCCACTGCAGAGATTTTTAAAGTGTTTTTGTTAGTGGAATTTCCATTGGAACCTATCTGGTGTGTATGTATGTATGGTATATGCAGGTTTGCGTGTGGTTGTTGTGCGATTTGGATAATAATCGCTAAGTTGTGCATTTATGCACCCGATAAGCGTAGAAGAACACGCGGCTCACGCGGCGGTGATTGATTTGCAGTTGTACGGCGCGGCGCATTGAGACTTTATGTAAATTGCTGCATTTTATTTCTTTGCGGTATTATTTTTGTATGCAAATTTCCTTTAATTGGTATGAAAATGGCACATATGAACATATTTATTATACTTTTTGATAGAAATTTGGAATGTTTGTGTGCATATACATGTATGTACATACTTACGTTTGAGGATTTATATAGGAATTAGAACATCGTGAAAGGCTGCGAGATATATTTTTCAAAAAGGCAGAATACTCTTTTGTAAACGACAGGGGAAATGTTTATTATATTATAGTCATAAAAATAATTATTTAACTTTTTGAACAATCTCTGTAGTCGAAAAAGTCTTTTCGCACATCAAATCAAATTTGAAAATTTTTTTTATATTTATAATAATAAATAAATAAAAAAATATGTACCATTTTGGTCGACCATTTTTGCCATTTTTCCGCTAAAGACATTATTCCATCAGTGTAAATCGAAATTTCGAAATATCCGGAACGGAAGCGAGCGTTTGTTGCGCTAACCGAACTGATACAGCATCGTCTCCGTAAACTTCACAAATTCCATTGGTAGCTTGCGTGGCATTCTTCCCTTTCTTATACAAAAATTTCAAAATATAGTGAATCTTTATTATTTTCACTCAATTTTGAACAGCTGTAACTTTTTTTCAACTTCCCCGAATTTAATATTTTTTTCGGTTAAATGAAGCTCACCACTCCAACACTATATGGTATGACACAATGTCATTGGTAGCACTGGAGATATACGACTCCAACGACATATATTGACAAAATACGAAAAGACTTTTTCGACTACCCAATATTTGTATGTACACACATGATCAAATTTGATCCGTACAGAGGATTGATGATTAGGGAAGCCAGCTGTCATGATTGAGATACACTTTTTAGAATATAATACTATATACGGTATTTAAAACGTGAAAATTGCGAAGGGTTTACTGACTTCACTTTATTGCTTATGGTTCAATGTATCAGTAAATCGGGAAGAACTGCCGAAGACGTTACACTAAGGCTAATAACGAATACGAGAGAACACGAAAGCTTTTTAATACCGTGCTACAACATACAGAAGAAGATGTATAAATGACAGACTGGGAAGCACCCCAGAACATTAAGAGTATTTTACAGTTTGTCTAAAGGCAGATGTTAGATGTCAGATGACAGATATGATAGCATCAAACTCCTTATGAGGCCCACTAAAGTAATTTAAAGCAATACAAAAATGTTAACTTCGGCGGCACCGAAGCTATAACACCCTTCGCAGGGATCTTCATCTTGATTTGGATCGTTTGGATTGTATGACAGCTATAGTATATAGTCATCCGATCTAAACCATTTCTTGGGAGATTGTGCCGTTGCCTTGAATAATAAACCGTGTTAAATATCTTGAAGGTATCTCGTCAAATAAAACAGTTTTCCATACAAAGACATTTACTTGATCGTTCAGTTTGTATGTCAGCTATATGCTATATCTGCTATCAACAGTTCAGGCAAATCAGCAGCTTCTCGGCGACATGTGCAAAATTTCATATCGTTAACTCAAAAACTGAGGAGCTAGTTCGCGTATATAAATACGGACAGACGACGTACGGTTAAACCGACTCAGCTTATTACGCCGATCATTTATATATGTATATACTACATATATATTTAAATTATATACTCTCTGACATTTCCTTCTTGGTATTATAAACTTCATGGCAAAATTAATATACCTTGTTCCGGATATAAAAAGTCAGTAAAATGCCCCAATAAAATTAATCGATGTATTTCTTTTCAACCAATCAACAAATTCTTCAAACAACAATAAACACTATTCGTAGAAATCGACTGCAACCAACACTCTGAAATCAATATCAACCATATAAGTATGTATGTACCCACGCCCACACAATTACTCCAGAAGGGTAATGGAGCAAAAACGAAAATCGAAAAATATTATTATAATGGCCCAGTGTTGATGGGCACTGAAACTTCGATTCCGTTAAGTGGCTATGAATAAATTAAAGTGTCAAACATTGACAAGCCATTAAGGTGATAAAGTTCGCACAACAACAAACAGGCAAACAAGCAAATCGTGTCTGCATAACAGTTCCATTTACTTACGCGTGTGTGTGCACATGTATGCAGTTAGTGTCGCCTTCGATTGTCAACGACATTGCAATTTTCATAGCACAACAACAACAGCAACAGCAACAACAAAGACACTGCGTCATACCCGCAAATGTCAGCGATTGCTGTCATTATCATTATGGGCGCTTAGCACACCAGCATAGGCAAAGAAAAAAAAACAGGCGCAGACAGCTCCACACCCGCTTTGGCCAATCGCTGGGCCGGTCGGTAGTTCCACAATGGCTTAAGTGTCGCAAATTGCTGGGACAGGCTACGGTGTAGGACTCGTGGCAGCTAAAAGACTGGCTGTTGTTTGTTTGCATGTGTGTGTAAGCACGTATTACTTGTTGTTGTATAATATTTACTGTTGTCACTGTTGTTGTTAAATTGTGTTTTGTTGTGTTGCTTGTTGTGGCAGTTCATTATTAATTTGTAACCGATTCCAGTGCAAACGAAGCCACACTGCCATTAAATCGCAACTGTCATTTTAGACCGACGCGATGACACGCGCACGCATGAAACGCAAAACAAACACAACACTAACTCACAATGCAGCAGGCAACCTGCAACAACAACAGAAACTACAATATGGACGCTACCGCACCGATACCGCACAATAAGCCCAATACACCTTCAAGTCCTGGGTTCTGCCAGACACCAAGAATGGCAACTCTTTACCCGCACGTCACTGCCACCCGCTGTCTCGGCGTACCGTTTGGCCGGCGTTGGCGAGCACCAGCTTCGTCGCATAACTTGTGTCCGCTATGACACAGCGGGCTTATGTGTGACGTCAGCTGCCGCTGCTAGTGCCGCCCATGCAATCCATACCCGACTGGCTCCCAGTTTGGGTAGTAAGCGGGCGCGAAGTTGGGTTGGTGGCTGGCGTCATTTTCCATGCAGGTACTAGGCGGTGTGCGATTGTTGCGTGCAGCAATGCATTTCTGCAACTCAATTCAGCAAATGCGTAGCGTTTACGGTGTGTGCCATTGCGTCAACGCGCCACAGAGTTCCGATCAAATGAAGCAATTCAGAATTTAGAATGTTTGCTGAGTAATACTCGTGGTGGAATGTAGGTCTTAGCATATGCGCAGGGATAAAATTGGAATGGTTGCGGAATTCCTAAATTATTGCTGTGGTGGCAACTGGCCTCTTTTAATATTTCATAATTATTACTCGACCTTAAAAGTTACGAGTATTACTCGGAGCTTTTCATGTAGTTGTAGCTGAAAAACCTGTGTGAAGATACTCTTCCAAATAAAATAGATTTCATGAACTTGAATTTGATCGATCAGTTTGTAGTCCGATATCGGCGGTTCCGACAAATGAATAGTTTCTTGTGGAGAAAAGGACGTCTGATCAATATCTCAAAAACTCAGAGACTAGTTCGGGTATATACAGACAGACGGTTATGGGCGAATCAATTCAGCTTATCGCGGTGATCATTTACATATAGCTAAACCTTATCCGGTCTCCGACATTTCTTTCCTTTCAAAACTTAATTATACTCTTTTCAGGTTGTAAATATATAAATAAATACCAAAGAAAGTTTTTACAGCCTACAATTAGAAAATAACGAAATTGTGTTGAAAACTTTAAGCTCTCGACAATTTGTTTTTTTTTCGCGTTTAAAGTTTGATTATTGTACATACATACGTATTATGTATGTACAGTATTATTTTAATGCGCCTTCGAAACATCAATTTCACATCAATTTGTTGGCAATTTGCTCTCTACTTCTGCTTATTTACCGTATTTTCCCTTTATGATGATTACTGCCTTTTCGCATAACTTTACTCTCGTTTTTTTTTCAGGGTCATTTAATTCGTTAGTGTAGGGAAAAGAGATCTATAGGCTTCATTGGCAGCGGCAGCAACTTCAGCAATTATCAAGCTTCGATTGGGGCAATCGGGTGCCGCTGGCCAATGTCAGCCGGCATCCCTGCAATGGTTGATTGTGGCAACAGACCATTAAAATCCCATTTGAGCTGTCAATCAAGTGCGCTAATTTTTCGCAACAGCAAAACGATGCTCGACAGCCAAATGTACATACATACATACATAATGTATACGCAGATTTATATGTATGTACATATATACCAATGTAGATAAGCAGTAAAATGTATATGCACGTTTGGAGTTCGTTGATGAGCGTAAAAAAACGGTCCACCTTCATCCTGTCGATTTTCAAATCAGTAAGATTAATTTCATACAAAAACAAAAAAAAACTGAAAAAATAATAACTGTAATAATAAAGGCTTTCGCTTAGTTCACAGCCGATCGCCGCTTCCTTGCGATTTCTTTGCGCTGACCCGATTCGTTGCGTTCGCATGACCCGAATCAACAAATTTCCACTGTGCATATTTTAAAAACGGTTTATTTGCATTTTTTGCTATTTAAAATTTTGTATGTCAATGTTGCTGACATTTGACTTGTGATTTTGTTGTCGATTAATTTAATTTGCACGATCAGTTACGAGTACACTTGTTGCCTGTACGACAGCTGGTGTCCAGCCCAGCAGAATTTATATTTTAGGTCGATGGAGTGCACACTCTCTTATATATTTATGTATGTACATATGTAAATACATATGTGAGTGTCGCTTTTGTATTTCTTAAGTATTGTTGTCACTTCACGATTGATCTGGGTAATGCGGCACGATCGTGCTACTGACTGTAAGGTCTACTCAAGGTAGACGCAATTGGGTTGCGAAGTGTAATGGCTTGGAGGTGTAGTTGGATGGCAGGATGAATATGCAAATTTTCCAGATATGGAGTATCAATGTTCGGCGAGGGAAAACATGGTAGGGATCAAGGTATACGCCGGGACATATAAATGTATGATCTTATGTACATACATACGTACATATGTACATGTGTAATATAATGCAATGGATTAAAGAAAAATATACTGTTTCGTTTAATATATATCTTCTTCTTCTTTACTGGCGTAGACACCGTTTACGCGATTATAGTCGAGTTAACAACAGCGCACCAGTCGTTTCTTCTATTCACATTCATTGTGCCAATTGGAGATACCAAGAAAAGTCAGGTCCTTCTCTACCTGGTCTTTCCAACGGAGTGGAGGTCTTTCTCTTCCTCTGCTTCCCTCGGTGGATACTGCGTCGAGTACGTTCAGAGCTGGAGTGTTTTCGCTCATTCGTATGAATTGACCTAGCCCGCGCAGACGCGATCTCCTAATTCGCTGAACTATGTCAATGTCGTCATATATCTCATACAGCTCATCTTCCATCGAATGTGGTACTCGCCGTAGCCAACGCGCAAAGGACCATAAATCTTTCACAGAATATTTCTCGAAAACCCGTAACATTTACTTATCAGATGTTGTCATCGGCCATGCCTTTGGACCATATAGCAGGACGGGAATAATGTGTGACTTATAGAGTTTGGTTTTTGTTCGTCGAGAGAGGACTTCTCAATTAAAAGGGGGTCTCTCATCCGAGGCTGTCGATTAGTTTTCATTGGTAATGTTTTTTTGTGGCGGTTCCCAAACCCAGTGCACAACCAGGGGAGAGAATTTTTCGCCTTCTCACTTTAGTTTGCCTTCAAACGAATGTTTTTTGGCTACCTAGAGACTACTTGGTCCAGGACCGGAAGTCGTGAACTGCTTGAAAATATGTTAAAGAATCATTTCTAGCCACTACCAAGAGAATGGCATCCAGAGAACTTTCCTCACTTACGTGAACTTTGACTCGATCCTCCATGTAAACTTGTATCTTAAAAAAATTTGACATTATGAAGAACCTATCTTCAAGTCTGCTCTCCCGGTCAGCATGAAACCTAATTTGGTCAAATTCGGTTGAATACTTTTACTCTAGATAATAGGCCGATTAAACTTTATACGAATTTTCTTAGGTGTTGCTACCATTCATCCATCAGGGTGTGCATTCTAAGGTCTGGATTTTTCAAGCAAATAAAACAGTTTTTTACAATTCGCTTTGAAAAATCTTTCGGTGAGAGTAGCTTAGGTTTGGGGATCAACTTCATGTTACTATAATCCTCAATGAGTTGACGAAGTTTGCCAAAAATGTTTATAATTAACTATTTTATAAGAAAAAAGGTCACACATACCAACTTCACCTTGAAAATTAGCGCTCAACGCTTTCGACGCCATTTTTATACGCGCAACTGAGTATAATGATGATAACCAGCTGCCCAGCAGCATAATTCTCACAACTTGCAACAAAAATGAGAAAATAAAAACGGAAGCAGTTGCCCTACAACAACAACATCATCATATAATACAGCAGCGTCTTGCGGCAATCATACTCCATAATTGGTCGAAATTGCTTTTGAATGAACTCAAAGGTATTCAATGCCTATCCGCCGCTGCAGCCTACATCTACCTGACTCCAATCGAAATGCCAATATAAATCGACATACGACGAACTACTAGCACAGATGCATCGCAACAATGTACTTGGAAGCTGTGACAGCCAATACAAGAACTGAAAGCGAGGGAACAGCAGCTCTGGCGGCGGTAGTAACAAAAACAAGAAAAGCGATGCAAAAGCGATTGTTGTGCCATCTACGAACAGACCATCAATCAAATCAATTATTATCGATTCCTTTTACTCCAGAAATCAACCAGTGGCTGACGGCCGCTTTTTCAGTTCTGTACTCTTTTTATCAAGGTTTTTGCTTCTCATGTATGTATGCTATATAGTGCAGTGTAGTAAACGGTTTGAGACTTCGTGGAAATGTGAGGCGGTGTAGATAGTTTCTTGCTCTAATAGGTATATACATACAACCATACATACATACATACATATTTCAGTTTTTTAATATTTTTCGTGCTGTTTTGATTGCTTGTTAGTGTTCTCATAAACATATTTACTGGTATGTACATACATATTTAGCTACATACATATGCATATGTGTCTATGTATGCACATAGTTGCTGCTATTATCATTATTGCGGTTATTGTGTACAACATGGCGGCTATAATAAGCGGTTTTAGCGCATTCCGAGGGCAAATTTGGTGGCCGCTTTCGTTTTTGGTTTTTTGTTTAGTAAATTGTGATATTAATCAAGGGCTAAAAGCAAAAAAATAATAACACATACATATATGATATGGAGAATATTTTCACAAATATGTTCAAGAACTATGCTATGTACTATGTATATACATATGTACCTATGTATATTATAGAAGAACAAGAAGAAAGTGGTAAAAATTTACATTCACTTCTTCCAAGCACTTCACTGCTTTCTTCACGTGAAATTATGCCGTATATATGTATGTATTTAAGTATAATAAGTTTGACATAGAAATACATACTATATGTACTCGCTGCCTTAAAAGCAGCTTTTTGGGCGCTTTACCCACCATTTGCATTTTCCAGTGCATTATCGGTAATGGTAGGCTTGACGATATGCCGTAACATATACATACATATATACCACATAGATATGTGTGTTTATATATACATATGTATATGCTTACACCTCAGTGAATATATACGATCCAACCGATTTCAATCAAGCGCACGCAATATTAAAATAGCCAAAGTAGTCACAGTAACAACAACAAATGAAATTATAGTGAGCAATAATCAAAAATTAAACAACGATGTAATTATAGTATGTATGTTTGTTAGCTTGAAAATATGGGCAATTGTGTTTGTTGTGTAGTTTTCACTGCTCTTTTGTGGTTGAATAAGGGCTAGACTAGTGTTCTTTATGATGTTCACCCCTGCTAAGCTAAAAAGGTAGAAATTATATATATTTTTTTATGGATGTGCGCTTCAAACTTATAGATTTTTATTTGAAGAGTTCTTCTTTTTTTTTTAATTTTTGGACAGTTATGCCCACATTTTTTCCAATTTTCGAAATCTTGTTAGAGTCAATTTCCGGAGTAGCCTTTAATGCGCGTAGGCATTCACGTTTAATGTCTTCAATCGACTCGAAACGGGTTCCCCGGTGCGGTCATTTGAGTTGCCAGAAGTCTCACGGAGTCCAATCAACCGAATACGTTGACTGAGATAGGATATTGATTGAAAATTTGGCGAAAAGTTCACGAAGAATCAATGCAGTATGCGAGTTGTCCGCCCATAATTTCGACCACTTTTTACGAATAGCTTCGCGCAAACGACGCATCACACACAAATAGTACTTCTTGTTGACAGTTTGACCGGTCGGAAGGAATTCGGAGTCCACTACACCTCGATAATCGAAGAAAACTATCAACATAGAATTGAGTTCTGACCTGGTTTTTTGGGTTTCGGCTCACCTTTGCCACGAGTTTCAGTCGATTGATCGTCTGTTTCCGGGCCGTAAGCGTAGATCCAAGACTCATCGCTAGTATTAATACATTTCATGATATCCCGGTAGACGGAAAGTATTGTTTCATAGACGTTAATGCGACGCTGGTTTTTGAAAGAATTGAATGATTTTGGAACCAATCATGCTTTCACTTTTTTTAGGCCTAAATTTTTCAAAATGGTTTTCACTGATTCTTTTGATATTCCAAGAATACCAGTAAGACCTCTGACTGTTAATCGTCGATTCTCCAGCACCAATTCCTTTATTTTATTGACGTGTTGACCATCAGTTGATGTTGAAGGCCGTCCGTGGTTCATCGTCAACGCGTTTTCAACCCAGAGTATGCATATGTTGCAAAGCATAAACTAACTGTATATAAAAAGTTCGAAGAATCGCCTAGTTGCGCTACCTTGAGATATCTTACAAACCGTGTCTCAAAACTGCTTGACATATCTCAGCTAGATCGTCTATGAATATTATGGTATTTGCATCCATCAACAGAGAATGATCCACTTACTACTCCAAAAATTATAACAAGCGACAATTCTCTTAAGATTTTCCGGAAAAAACGTAAAATATTGAAAAGAAATTGATAATTTTATATAAGGCCTTATCCAAACTTTAGATCGTCTATATAACAAATCATACTTTTTTTGAGTGCCGTCCTCTGTGTCGTTCCCATAATAGGTACAACCGCTGCCACCACTTTTAGCTACCGCAAACAAAAACCTTCACTGCGGCTCCAATGGCAACATCCAGCGAGTCACAGCGCTCCGCAACAAGCATATGTTGCTTACAAGCCACAACAAAAGAAACAACAGCAATAACTAATCGTAATAAGGAGCTTAAAAAATGTTTTTAAATGTTGAAATGCTTTGGAACGTCAATTGTTTCTGATTCCCTCGCTTTTTAATTTAAAAAGAGTGCCAGATTCCTGATATAAAATGTCTCCAGAAAAAGACAGTGAAAAGCAAAAGCAAAAAGGAAATAAAAATAAAAAAAAAAACTCTTTAACGTGAACATAGTAGTGTAGTTATCAGAAATAAAGAGAAAAAATCAAACTAAAAAGTTCCACTGAAAAATACCAAGCCACAGTTACTGAATGCCCCATTAAAAACACCATCACCACCGCAACCTGACCACCCACTCAATTGGCAGCAAAGAAGCCGCCGTTTTAAAATAAAGCGTCGGACTGTTGTACGAGTATATCTGCAAACCAAAATTATTAACAAATATTCGTCGAAAGTAATTTTTTGAACCCTTTTTTGATAAAAATGTGCACCAAGTGCAAAGTAAAAGTAAAAAAAAAACAAGAAAAAACGTTAATTTCGGTTGTATTGAAATAAGAATACCCTTTACATATAAAGAAATTGCCATAAAATAACTTGATTTTGACCGTTTAGTTTGAATGGCAGCTGCATATATGATCTAGTTGTCCGATCTGGAAAATTTTTTTCAGACATTGTAGCGTTATTTCCGACAATAATCCCTGCTAAATTCCATGAAGATATCTCGTCAACCAGAAAAGATTTCCATACAAGATTATATTTTGATCGTTCAGTGTTCATATGATAGCTATAGTTGTCCGATATGAAACGTTGTGCTGTTGCCTAAGAAAATCTATACCTCAATTCGTGAAGATGTCTTTTAAAATAAAAAGTTGTGCCTACAAGAGCTTAATATTGATCGTTCAGTTTGTTTGAATACTAAGCGTTAGTGATTCGATATCGGCGTTTCCGAAAAATGAGCAGCACATTGAGGAGAAAAGTCTGTGGGCAAAATTTTGGATCGATATCTAAAAAAATAAGGCCTCAACACACTGATCATTAAGATATATGTATGGTGTATACTCTATGGCGTCTCCGACGTTTCTTTCTGGCTGTTACAAACCTTTTCTTCTTCTTCTTTACAGGCGTAGATACCGCTTACGCGATTATAGCCGAGTTAACAACAACATTTTAAAAAACTTAACATATTTGGTTCACAGTATAACTATATGGCATTGCTAACCTCTCTTTGCAAAGTTATAATCACGCGCAAATTAAGCGCATTTCGAATGAGCAAATGAAATTGAGAAAAGTGCGACGAATGTATAACAAAAGAAAGCCGCCAACCCATAAGAGGGGGCGGGCCGCATTTGTGACGAACGAAAGAGTCATTATGTGATTATAAATGTAGACACATATGTATATTTATGTACAAGCTGAAATGTACATAGATACAATTAAGAAACTAGAGTGTACCGGCGGTCAGCGTGAAGATCACACATTTTCGCAGGCTCAGATGAGAGGAAGACCTATTAATGTTTGTGAGGTTTGTGTGGCTAACCATCAGCATGTGTATGTATATAAGTATATATTGCTTGTAAATATGTCTGGAAGAAATTTTCGATGAAGTAACAAAGATAAATTGCGGCGATGATATACGGTGGGAAGTGACATAAATCATTTTGATTGACAGCAGGAGCGCAGCGTGCATTCACAACCCCCCACACATACACACACATACACACATTTCGCTGGTCAATGCCGGCGCGAGTGACCAGCTGCATTAATGGAGCACATACTTGTGCATATCGCATGAACACAGTTTGCTGGTGAATGGACTCTGGCGTTCGGAAGATCAGTGCACTTAGCGCCGCCAGCGTCGCATTTCCTTGTGTCTTTTGCCGCCAACGAATAGCGTATAAATGAACGCTTATACGCATAATTCTGCGAATTAACACCAACAATAATAACAATCGAATTGGAATGGTGTAATGATGGACAGCGTTGCATTGCTGCATTGTGCTTTTGTGTAGTTGAGCAGTTCATCAGCGCTACAAGCTGGCGTTGGTTATTAACTGTAAAGATCGGCGGTTCGTCAAATCGACAGCCAAATGTCTTTTGTACTCATTTAAATTTATTTTGATTATCATGTAGTTAGTCCTGTGTAATATACTCGGCAGCACTTGTATGGTGTGTGTGTGTATGTGTCTTTCTGAACAAAAAGTTCATCAATTGTTTTATCATAATTACAGGGTGCACTAATTAAACTTCAACAAGCAAATGTATAGATCAATCATTCGACTAGTTGTTGCTGTTGTTGTTCATTTCATTTGCTTGCACTTTTTTCATAATTTTCGAACACTTCAATGGGCAAATTTTAGCTCTCAAAATTTTATTGTTGATTATTGTCTGTCTGACGGCTTGTCTGCTTGTCTGTGGCTCGTCATCAATTGAGACAAATGTTGATTTTGCTATAGCGCCGGTGGCGACAACATATTTTCGCTTACCAATTATATTTGTATTACTTCTTAGAAATTCATATTTCATTGTGCAACAGTTGCAGCAAAATATTTCCTTCTTTGCGAAACTCTTGTTTGTAATTGTAATTATCAGATCAGAGACGATAAATTTAATATTTGCTCGTATTTTACTCTTACCGCTGAGCTTATTACATATCTGTATAGGTTAGGTTAGGTTAGGTTAGGTTAGATTTATCTGGTAGGCCAATAAGCCACGCATAGACCAGTTTAGTCCTTTGCGATACCAGATGGTGTTCACTTGCTTTGTCCAAGAGGAGTAGTCATCGTTTGGGATGCCTGCGCTTTACGCGAATTTTAATAGACTTTACGGCCTCACTTTTGATACCTCCTCCAGTGTCTCTTCCCGTGGGGACCAATGCTTGAAACGTTGCCTGTCAATACGGGAAAAGTGCACAAGAGATGCTCCATTGTTTCCCTGGTGTCCTGCTCGAGACATTTCCTGCAGTCTTCTCGATCTGTCAGCCCCATCCGGCGGGCGTTTGACATATCTGTATAGAAGACGATCAGATTTTCTCGAACACTTTCGTTGTAGAACCCATATGCAAACTCAAATAAAAATTAAGTATTTTTTAAAATTATTATAACGACTAAACTTATTTTTGGGAAACTGGACAACCTTTCCTGCGAGTTGGAGGATCTTCGGTATTTTACTGGTTCTCCGCATCGCCGTTTGATTTTTTTAGACGATCCTGTCATTTTAGTGGGACGTGTAAGACCTTGGGATTAGACTTGGCCTCCCATGTAGAGAGATAAGCAAGACTCAGATCGACAATGCGGAATAAAGTGTAATAAGTCCCACATCTTTCATCCAAGTTCAAAGCCTTCTACGTTTTTTTGCAAGAAAAAGCTTTCAGCGCCTCAAAAATTTACCTTTAAACCGCTCCCGTTTCGCCGGCGAAGTCCGCTTTTAATGAACATCTTTGAACAATTTATTGAAGTACATATTGATTTCAGCATTTAACAACATTTGTTTTCGGGGCTCCTTATTGCGATTAGTTATTGCTGTTGTTTCTTTTGTTGTGGCTTGTAAGCAACATATGCTTGTTGCGGAGCGCTGTGTGACTCGCTGGATGCTGCTATTGGAGCCGCAGTGAAGGTTTTTGTTTGCGGTAGCTGCAAGTGGTGGCAGCGGCTGTACCAATTGTGGGGTCGAGAGACAGGATGACACTCAAACAAAGTTATACGGTAGTCGCCGACATAAATAGCAGCAATTTGAGCAGACACCAAGCGAATAAACAGCAGCCGGCGAGCATTCCGAACGTTTGTTCTTGAATGCAACAACAACAAATTTGGTTCAACACACAAGCGTACATTTGGTTGTTGTAATTGTCTTGTTGTATTTGTTATTGTTGTCGAGTAGCCAGAAAAATTAATAACCGATCGAATAACTGACACGATGGGGGGCAGCAACAGAGATGAGCATACAACCAGCCAAAAGCAACAATAACAAAAATGTTTGCAAGCCAACAACGGCCGAACAGTAAGCTGTGAATGACAACAACAATCAACAGCAATACGGTTAGGGACTGTTGTCAGCGTACAGCGACCAAAAGAAACACACACACACACATACATCGAGAGAAGAACTAATAGCAAGATGCACAGTGGCAACAACACAAACAATTCGAGAATTAAAGAAAAAGAGAAGTATCCAAATGACAACTGACTCACCGTTGCTGCTTGTGTGCGCCCGGCTGGTGGCTGGCGGCAGCAACTTGGCGCATGTTGCCGTTGACGAAGGTTCAACTCGGCGAAAGGACACCTCAGCGCCAGCGCTAGTCGCTTAAATAGCGCTTGCGAAGCAAAGATACACAGCTGGGGCTTGTCATTAGGCGAAGATGAGCCGCTCGGCAGTGGGTAGCGTGGCATGTAGCTAACAACTGTGATACTACAAGCAAATGGAATGTGTACAAGAGCGGAATGTGTTCGGACTTGGTGATAACTTGGCGTGGATAGCCACTGATATGCCGGTAATAAACGGGTGTATACTTTTACTGGAGGTTAGAAGAGCTTCTCAACCAAATTGCGCTAGAAATGAGTATTTCATTCGAGAAAGTGAAGATTTTATAAGCCTGAAACTGTCTTAGGATAGCTAATGATCGTTTTGGTAATTTTTTCATCTTTTAAATATTTCTGAAAATTTACTTTTATGAATGCTCTTGATGATATAAATTTGAACCGTAACCGATTTTTGAAATTTTTTTCAACTAATTTTCGAATGTAAAACCCATCAGACCCATCAGCCTTGTATGTCGCCCAATAAAATATTGCTAACACTTCCTTTTTACCATGGGTCAAAGCTTGCGGGAAGGTTGGTGGAGGGGTTTACTGTCAGCAGCACTCTATCAACTTCAGTTTCAGACTTTCTGACTATTACAGTACTCCCAAGCCTAAGTGGCAGCCATTAAGATATCAGTAGATGTGCTGCTTCGGAGTGCAGCCTCCTTCAGAGAAGTGGCCACTCACTTAGATAGCAGAGCGGCGATATTAGACGGCGATTGGTCGAGGAGTGCCTAACGTCGCTATCAATAGCATCGAGTGTCTTTGTGATAAGACTGGTATGGGTGCCGGGCCATAACGGAATCGCAAGAAATTGTAAAGCCGATGAGGTAGCAAGGAAAGGCTGCCCAGAACCGCTAACGTTAAAATGGGAGCGAGTCGGTGCTCCCGTATCCTCTCTGTTCTACTACTAAATAGCTGAGCGTCGCGGAATCTTGGCCAACATCAGTACTTATGCTGTCACAAAGGCCTTTTGGCCCAAGATTGATCGCAGGAGATCTAGTATATTTTTCGCCCTTAGTAAGGCCAGCCTCTCCCAAGTTGTGGGGCTTTTAACGCCCTATTGGCGTTCATTCTGTAAGGTTAGGAATCTTTCCAGATGCCGTTTGCAGAAGCTGTTTGGAAGAAGATGAGATGAAAACAACTCAACACTTCCTTCTTGACTGTCCCGAGTTTGGGAGGCCAATACTTAAGCACTTGGGAGCGCGTACCTTCAAATATCCCACCGAACTGGAGGGAATTTAAATTAATTATTGGCTATTAAGCGTTTTGTTAATCTATAAGTCCGAAAAAAGGAGTTCTTCTTTTGTATGGCTCAAAAGGACTATATATACCAGTCCACTTGCGATCTTCGCTCAGTCACCTAACCTAACTTTACTTTCTACCGTTTCTATTTGGTCACCCTGTACCGAATTTATATAAGCGTAAATATCTTGAAAAAATTAAAAGTACTCATATCTTTCAAACAAACTTGATTTACTGATTAGCTAGAAGTAGAACTAGGCAACCTAGATTCGTAACCTTCAAATAAATGTTTATACTTTTATTAGCCAAACAACTCAACTAAATAAATATTTTCTGCAATTGAATTGTCACTCGTTTGGGCGGGAATTTTACTACACGCGCTGCATCGGCAATTACCAAACGTGAAACTTTATTATTTTTTAAATTTTTTTCCGCGTTTGAATTGTTATTGTCGTAACCGGTAAATACAACTCTCGAGGGTATTCCTCAATTGGCATGCAATATAATTGATATATTTAACATAATAACACAAATATGAGCGGTTATGTGATGACGATGATGACTTCGAAAGGGGCGCCAAAACGCAACTACGCCACTTACAAGCCACCCTCCGACCCTCGTGCGTCTTGTTGCCTTCTAACAACTGAAAAGCGTAGCTCAAATGCAATTGTGCGGTACTAGGCATTGTCCATATGATTACAGCTCTAGTTAGATGTGTGTGTGTGTGTGTATGTGTATGTAGTAGGAGTAGACTTGGCGTGCGGCGTTTGTCGCTCGAAGGTAGCGTGTCTCAGCAGCAGTAGCGGCAACTGATGGAGCTGCCGGAGCGCGTTAGTGCGTGTTTGGTGAGCTTGTTACTACGTTAGCAAAGCAAATTGTAGTTGTTGTCGTCTTTAGCTGTTCATGAACTTTCAATTTCGATAGCATTGAAGCGGAAATGAACGAATATGGGTTATAGCTACGTGTCTATGTATGTGTATAAACTGCGAATGTGGCTCTAACGTTGACCTCTTGCACAACTAATTACAAAAACAATAACTTTACAGTCGTAGGCTTTATTTTGCCGTATATGTATTTCCAGCCTATATTTTTAAGCCTTGGAAAAGATAAATTTTGTATATTTTATAGGTTTTGATTATTGGCGTTTTGTGGGCGAAGCAATGGTCCAATTCCGACCATCTACAATATCAAGCCTCCCTCAAGGGATTTATATACCAAGTTTCATCCAGAGATGTCGAGTTTTACTCTAATTATCGCTGGCATGGACAGACAGTCAACGATATATGTATATATATATATATCGATTAGTTTTAGTTGACACAAACAACCGTTAGGTATGCAAAACTGTTGCAAGAGTATAAAAATTAAATTTTTGCGAAAAGAAAAATTCAAATTCTTAGATCATTCATATAGTTTAAAGACGGCGCACTTAGCCTAGCTAGCCTCGAGTGCACAAGTGTTCAAAGCTGTATCTCCCGAACTATTACTCGGATCAACTTGATTGAAATTTAGGACAATATAATAGAAGTGATAGTGGAATATATGAAGACAATAAAAAATTCGATTTTCTAATTTTTTTTATTTATATACATCTTTATTAATACATATACATATGTATATCTTCATTTATCTATTACTTAACCACAGTGAGAATAGATGAAGACAAACTTTTATACACATCTACATATGTACATACATACAAATATCTAAAACTTTAAGTAAGTACAAGTGTGTAATTTCAATAAACGTCGTTATGTATGTTCGTAATTTCATATGTGTAAGCAGTATCGAAAGAAAAATAAAAGTACGAAAATAAAAACAATGTGTGGGATCTTCACACGAACACCATAATTTCAATTTTACTCAAACAATACAAAACAAATTGAGGACAATTTGTGCTGAGTAAAGTTGAGTTGATTTTCTACTTTGCTACTTTTTTCAAGTAAGCTTATATTTACACGCTTACATACATAAGTACATATGTGACATGCTTAACTGTATATATATAGACATTTCCCTATTCATATGTAATTATTTAATTTCGAAAATTGCTACTCTTTTGCTTAATAAAATAACTGTTTAAGTGGGAAGATGTCCGAAATGATTTAACTGTATTATTTAGTTGATTATATTGAGTAGGAACTTCTTTTCAATGAAAGTTTTTCTCATAACAAGAAAATCGGAGGAAGAGATATATGTACATAAATGTATGCATTTTTGAATTGTTTATTGGTTTCAAACATACATACATATGAACAATACATATGTATATACAGTGTGATAAAAAAGTACTCTGAAATTGTAATTTAAATTTCCCGGGTAAATTATTTTTCAAAAAAGAAAATGTATTTTGATAGGCTGGTAAGACTGTTTTTAACTGTTTTTGTTTGAAAATTCGTATTTTTAACCAAAATTCATGTGCAGAATTGTTACGAATGTTGGAAAAGGCTTATGGTGATTCAGTTTTATCAAAAACACAACCCTATGAGTGGTACAAAGCCGTCAATAGATCATTCAGGGCATGCCACGTTCTGGACGATCTTTAACCTCTTCAACTGACGAAAATATTAAAAAAGTAAATGTTATGCTGCTTGAAAGTGATCACAAGTGTTAGAGAGTTGACAAAAGAGCTCGACATCTCTTGCGAGTTCAAAGATTTTTGGTGGGTATTTTGTGTAAGAAACGCGTTCTTGCTCGACTTGTCCTAATGTAGCTGAAGTTATTTCTAAAATTTTACCGTAAATAGGTCTCTTTGGACATAGTTGATCGTGTGAATTGCGATCCCACATTCATGGAGAGCATTATAACTTCCGATGAGACCTGGATTTCTGAGTTTGACATGCAAACAAGTCAACAATCATGGAAATAGAGGAAAGAAACGAGCCTAAACCAAAAAAAGCTTGCCAAAGCCGCTGAAAAATCAACATTATGCCCATTTAATTTTACGATATTCGTGGTTTGGTGCATTATGAATCTGTTCCGGATGGACAGACGGTCAATAATAAGTTCTATTTGGCCGCATTGAGGCCTTTGCGTGAGAACATCCGCCGAAAATGACCGGAAATATGGAAGAACAATCCATGGTTTTTGACGATGATAATGGTCCATCGCATTGAGCCACGATTGTGATCGAATTTAGAGTCAAAAACGGAACTAATACCACGGATCAACCAACGTATTCACCTGATTTGGCTTCGTGTGATTTTTTTTAGATCCCTAAACTGAAATTGCCGCTGCGTAGAACCCTTTTTCAGTCGATCGAAGAAATATAACAAAATTTGCTGAAAGCCATCTTAAAACGTGTTTATGATAAGTGTTTCGAGAACTGGAAATATCGTTAATAATAATCATATATTTTGGTTTTTTTTTAATTTCCGGGTACTTTTTTGTCACAATGTTTATATGAATAACCAGTTTCTTGTGAATCAGCTAATTTAGAATTAATATAATAATAATAAAGTTAATATTAATAAATATTTGTATTAAAAAGCTTGAAAACTGATTTCGGTCCGGCTCAGAGGAAACATTTTCATTCATTCATCAAACTTATCATTTACTCTTATATTGTACTTGTATAAGTTTCGCAAAATATCATCAATTTGAAGAGGTTATTAACTATTAACTCCTCGATTAGGGTTATTCGCTATTTTGATTGACACTTTGATTTGATTCCTGTGTATAATTACTGTGTTTCGCATTAATGTGTACATATTTGTGTATTAGGGTAAGCCAAAAATTAAACTATAGATTTTATGTTAAAATGAACCTATATATACACATATACATATATACGGAGAAAAAATATACCTGCAAGGAATAATTTTTTTTATTAATTTTGAAAGATGACAGTGAGTTTGAAAATTTCTTTTAAATATAAAGAGTAAAAAATCAAAATATAAAAAGCAAAAAAAAGCAGACAATTTTTACATTACCGATTATTGTAGAGCAAAAATTTCTAAAAAATCCAATTTTCCTAGCAAGAATTTTTTTTCGAAAATAATGATTTTTGGTTAATTCTAAGGCGTCATCCCTTACGATGGACTCAAAAAATCGATTTTTTCATAAATTTCTTTCCTAACATGTATAGAATGCGGAGTAAAGTGATTTTTTAAAATACAAAGTCATTTTAAAGATACAGCAGTTAGAAGAAGCAGTTGTTCTGAGCACTGAGTTGCGGACTTCAAACGCGTTTTTCTCAAAACTATATTTTTCAAACTACCCATTTTTTGCTCCACCCTAGTATACATACATACATATGTACATGTATGTATACAAGTCACTTCTCCGTATAGCTTGTTATCTTAAAGCGTATTCACCGTTGGCCGGATGTGTATGAGCCTTGCGTTGATTAACGGAAAGCGATAATTTGCGTCAAATTTTAATAACTAACAAATTAATTGATTTAATTTTCTCTTTATTAATACTATTGAGCTTTTGTGTTTTACCGCCAAAATTAAGTTTTTTTTCATAAAGTTGTGTCTTAAAGAAATAATCGCGAAAAATGAAAACTTATTGAATTCTTGAATGAATAAAAGAAGTAAAAATCGGTTGTTGTGGGGCTTAGTATATAAAAAAATATAAAATAAAATCGATAGCTTGTTTTATTGAGTTTGCTATACAAGCTACCTAAAGCTGCTTAGGCCCAAAAAACCAAATACCCTTAGTATTTAATTCCGTTTTTGACGACCTGGCTTGCTTTAGACTTAAATGACATGACTTTTAATAAATAATTATTACATAAAACATCATTTATAATATTCGGTAAATATAAATATGAACTATTAAAAAATTAAATTATATAATTTTTTTCCAATCAATAAATTATTTTTATGAACATGAATACACAACTTTTTATGCATAATTTGTGTTACTGTAACTGTATTGATATAAAATATTTGCACATGTGTGGGTGTGCCTGTAAATTCATACCAAATGATATGCGCATATGCCTATTTATATAAGTATGTATATACATACATACAAGTACGTAATTGCCGCTATAGGTGCATATCATGTAATTTTTCCGTTGTTTAGACCTCTACAGTTACAACAAAACTTGTAATTTTCCCGATGAGAGATTTTCTATGTGAAGGTTAACGCAATAAATGGCAATTGTTACAATGGCATATAATAGTAATATTTAATAATGGCAACAAACACAACTTAACAATTCCAAAAAATACAATAACAGAAAAAATACAACATTACAACAACAAGAACAATTGCATTCTCCAGCAATATTGTTAGTTAGCGCAAATTGTCATTTGCTGGTTGTACATACATATGTACATAATTTCCGTCATTTTCCACTTATTCAACTTTATGCCTTTGATTCGTCAACGCTTTAGCCGTTTCTGTTGTGCTATGCGCGTTATACGTATTTTTATATAATTTTTCGATTCTTTGATTTTGACATTGAAAGTTGTTGGTTCATAGAGGTGATGAGGCGTTGCGGCATTGCTGGCAATGGAAAGTGGCGTATGTCGTGGATGTGACCGTCAAAAAGTATGTTTGCATTGTTTATGCACACATACAATTGCTGCGATTCGCAAATATACATATGTATGTATGTATAATACAAGTAGTTAAGGGTAAAGATCACACCACATGACAGGCTTTAAATTCTAAATTTTTTGAGTCAGGAAATATTGAAACTAACAACGTACCTTGGTAGGTAGGTAAAGTGGTTGTCTAACGCCTCACCGAAGCCTTTAGGAAGCTCATTTCTTACCACCGGTGCTGAAGTCCACTCACTCTATTGGTGCTTCTCTCAACCACCCCAAGCTTTTAATCATTATCAGTACGAAAAGTTTATTTGTGCAGCCTCCGAGACGTCGGTTAGAAACCCTCGAACAATAGTTGCAATTCTTTTCGCATAGAAGATGTTTTATAGTCTCCTCCTCTTCTACCTCATGATAGCTTCTACAACCTACTGATACTGACTAGATAGCAAATTTTGTAGTGTATTTTGAATTTGTTTAATTGCCTTCAAATATATGGATCCAAAATTTGGTTTCAGAAAAGTCGACCATGGTATCATGGGATGTTACTGATCATATTACTGCTTAGTATTCAGTGTTCGGGATTATTTTTAGAGAGTCTATATAAAATTTTCAAAATGTTGTTGATTTGTCCACTAATTAATATGGTAGCTAAAAAATGAAGACTTCCGAAATAGTTAGGAATTTTGGAATGACTGATTGTATTATTGTGACAAACAAGTACCCGGAAATTGTAAATAGATCGCTAAATATTTAATTATTCATCAATATTTATTTGTCGCCTTTAAAGTAATCCCCACCAGATGTAATACACTTTTGCCAACGATTTTCACAGTCCTCGAAAAACTTTTCATGAGGATTTTTTGGGATGACCTTCAACTCTTTCAGCGTTTTCAGTGTTTTAACTCTTCGCTCAATAGAAAATGGGTTCCATTCCAATGATTGTTGTCCTGCCATCTCTCTACGCTTGCCTGACTATTCAAGCACCATTTCCTTCACTTTTATTTAATATTTTCATCAACTGAGAAGTTCGAAGATGTCTTCAATGCTCTCTCGACTATCCTTGAAAGCTTTATACCACTCGTAGGCTTGTGTTTTTGGTACAACTGAATCACAGTAAGCCTTTTCCAGCTTTCGCAGCAATTCCACCTTCGAAATTTGGTTAGAAATACAAAATTTGATACAAATTCTTTGTCCGAAATTTTTATGCATTGTAAAAATCGCAACGTTTACTGAGGTATATTGACTTAGCAGCTACTGTAAATAAACTCGTTGACAGATCGCGCTTATAGTATCTAATTAAGGACAGGTCCTGCAACTTAGCAAAATACATTTTTTTGAAATATCATTTACTCTGAGAATTTATTTACAATTTCTGAGTGCTTTTTTGTCACAATGGATGCTGCGCCTTCTGCTTTTTTGGCTTTCCTTCAATATTTGTTTATTCAAATCATGTTTTGTATACTGAAATTATTGAGTGTTAAGAATATCTTTAATTAATTCTTTAATTTAATCGAACCGAAGCTTTAAAATACCAACCAAAATTGAACAACAAGGCTGTTATATGGCATACATAAGCAATAAAATAAAAAAAATAAGTAATATTAATTAAATAAAAAATCTGAAAAAATATTAAATTACCTAAACCTTTTGTATTAATTGACACATTTGTCAGTACCACTTAACGGTTTCCCATAATTAAAATTGTTTCCCCACAGTATTGCTTTTCGTTTTGTCAACAAATTCCCATGCTATAAATTTATTATTTCTCGCTCCGTTTGCTCCGCTTTAGTTGTGTGTCGTTCGTTAAAGCATTAAAATATCTACTTACGTTGAATGGTAATTAAAAGTTATGGGAGTTGTAACAATAATTACAAAAATACATGTTTATTAAAGTGGAACATTTAAACAAATTTATGATTGCTGTTGGTGTTCATTCTTGTTGTTGTTCGTTAATCGTTGACAAATAAATTGTATTATAGTATAAATTGAAAACCAATTGTCCAATGTAAATACATACATGAGTATTGCCGATAAATATTCCAAAAACTATTTTAAAAACTAAATTTAATAATCTTTACTTAAAATTTCTATCTATTTACTCTAATTTTCACTACGCAACGTTCGAGCATTTCTTTACAGTCTACTGTTTGTCGGCGAATATTCTGCCAGATAACTTTTGACAGTTTTTGCACTTGACGCGCTTGCATGTACATTTTTTTCGTGCATACGAAAGACCCCGCCCCAATTCGCAACATAACCCTAATATGCCAGTTCTTATAAATAAACACACATTGACAACCATTTTCACCGACGAAACCGTTCGCGCATTCACTCGCACAACACATCCAATATGGCGCTGTTCCGCATATTCCAAGCCTTTAAGCAACTGCAGTGGAATGTGGAACATAGTCATGTTATTCCAATTAGATTTTATATTGAGTGCTTGGAAAAAAGTGGAAGTGAGTATATTTTAGAGTGAATTTCATTTTTGGGAATGAGTTTTGTTCAATGAGTGGCATGATTTCCAGCATTGTTTGTTCCAAACGTTCTTGAGTAGGTCATAACAGTGGATAATGCACTCTATCAAAGGATCTGCATTGGAAAATATTGGAATAGGTGGCAGAAATTGAGCGTAAATTTCTACGTATGCACATATTTAAAATAGTAGTGAGAGTTGAAGATTGACTTTTATGTTGCGATATTTTTTTATTGATTTGATAAATAATACCCGATAAATTTGCCTGTATGCATAGTTATAACAAAATTAATTGGAAAATATTGAACATATAAAATTAATCGTCATCAAATCAATTATCAAAAAAATAAAGAATATAATAAAAAATTATATATACTAATAAAAATATAAATATAATAAATATAATGTAATAAAAAATTTAAAACGACAGCTTGTAATAAAATTTGTTAAAATAAGTGAAACATAATCATTAAAAAAAAAAATATATGAAAAAATATACATACATACATATATATGTATGTATAAATAAAAATAAAAAAATACATATAAATAAATAAATAATATAATACATTATTAAAAATTGCCTTAAATAATTGTAATTACAAAAATTAAAATTGCATTAAATATGACTTATTTATTTTATAGGGCGAAATAATTGCAATCAATTATAAATAAAAAAAAATTTTACTATTTAACAACATGTTAGTTAGTTAAAATAAATATGGCCGAAAAGCCACCAGTGGTAAGTGGTTTTTCAAAATTAAAAAAAAATTTCATAAAAGCTATTCGATCAGCAATCCAAAGGATTGTTTTGATATTGGACTTAATCAAGTCCAATGGTCAGACTGTGTACATTCCACTTTTATATATTTATGTATGTATGTATGAATTCATATGTACATAGTAGCTTCTTTGACTTGTGTTTATTTTTGTTGGTGGTCTATACCTGCAGACCTTTGTCTCCTATTCAAACAACCATAATTTTGTTACTATCACTAAGCTACATAAGTCAATAACTACATCGTACTTTTGATTTCAGACCACCTAATTTGACAAATACATTCAAAATCACTTACACGCTATAAAGTATAACAGCTATTTATAATAAAATAATAACACTTGGCGCCATCATGGTGATCCAATCAAAAGCACTTCTACCAATTCAAGAGTTCTTCTACCCACATCGATCTGTCCACCTCTTTTAGTATTTTAAATACACTTGGAAGATCAAAAAAGGTAACCGCCTTACGCAACCAATATAATCAGCGGCCACAGAGTAACTGCAAAATTAGCTATACGCGTACAACAAAAAATTCTAAGAAGTGATATTGTACATAGTAATTATTGTTGTTGTATAATAGGCATAATCTAAAATATAAATTTCTATAAATTTAATATTGCTAGTTGTTGTTGTTTATGTGTCGCACATAACAAGAAACGTAAGTATGTACACTTGTTGTTGTTGCTGTTGTTCCAGCTGATTGCTTTGAACTTGTCATAATTTTCGTATGTATTTATTCTGTCTGTTATTTTTTCTCGGCTCATTTTCATTTGCTCAATTTGACGAAGATTGACACTTCGGCTAGAAGACAATGAGCCGGTCTTTCTTTGTCAATGAAGCGGCACGATAGATATGCACACACACAGAGATAGACACAAACAAGTGACTACATACACATTTGCAATTCCAAGTCGGACACATACATACACATGTCAATATATTTATAGAAAGAATATATACATACAAACGCCTGTAAGTAAATGGGGGTAGAAGATGTAGGGACAAGAGCTAAGCTGAGCAATTAAATATCAAAATTATGGCGTAAATCTTAGCAAAGAAATATATAATTAGTTAGAGATGAAAAAATGTAGGATAGATTTTTGATCTAAAACTTTGACGTGTAGACATCTACCAACATCGCTTCGTTCTCGTTAATCCAATAATTAGTAGGTGTCACATGCAACTCTGAGAGTTATGCATGCGAGTTACATATATAAATAAGCCACTAACAAATAGTAAAACTGATAAGTTTGCAGAATTTCTTAATGAAATAAATAGCACAACCGGAAATCAGTAAAATTGTAATGTGATACCATTTCCTGTGCTATCGCAAAATTTAAATTAAAAGATACAAAACAAAATCATTTTATTAACAATATTTCGGAGAATCTGTAAAGTTATGAGGTTATCACTTTAGTCAGCATTTAAGTAAACATATGTAATAAGTATAATAAGTATTTGTGATTTGTAAGCAATAATTCATTGCAATAGTAACTTTGAACGATTATAATTAATAAAGTGAAAGTTAGTCTGATTCAAATATCCAAACCTTCTGGTTTCATTTCTTTAGGGCTAATTCGGCACAAACTTTTTAAAAACGCTCGAACGCGACGTAAACACAAAATTGGCGCAGTCGGTAGGATCCTTAAAAAGTATTAAGGATTCAGTGAAACGAACCGCATTCGAGAAATAGAAAATTTTTTTTCCTTCCGGAAATCGTTATAAATAGTTTTTTATAAATCCCCAAACTAATTCTGCGATTCTGTAGCCAACTCAGGAGTTGACCAGACCCTCCAGAATATAATTAACTATATACAAATCCGGAAAGACACAATAATCGACACCACCGAGGTGCAGTGAACGTTAATTGTTAAAGGAAAAGCTAAATCAAAAAGTTCAGAAGTGAAAACGACCTTAGAAATTAAAAGGCGTTAATTTACCTGAACAAGTGAAAAAAAAAAACAACAAAAGTTTTTGTGAAAGTTTTTTGCAGTGAACACGACTCAAAACAAGAAGAGCGTGAATTCACCAAAAAATAAAGTTTATAAAGTAACCGAAACCATTGAAAAGATAACTAAATCGTCAAGGCACCGAGCCTACGATAACAACAGAAACATGGAGAACGAGCAGACTCAGATGGCGGCAGTCAACTTGGTAGAGGAGCTTGCTCGCAGAGAGCAACAATTAGAGCAAATGCGGCAAGCTTACCTTGAGTTGAGAAACCGGACAGAAGAAAACAACAGTAGCAGACATACGAGTACACTCATAAAAACAGTAAATGACCTGCCGATATTTACGGGGACAGGCGAGATTTCCATAAATTCCTTCTTCAGCAGCATTGAATACCTGCTATCAACAACAAATGATGCAGAGCTACAAAAGGAAGTGACGCGAACCATATATTACAGGACCATCCAGGGAGAGGCGAAAAGCACCATCATCAATATACCTCAACCAGACAACTGGCAGTTAATAAAAGAAACGTTAAAATTGAGATATCGACCCGAAGTGGAGCCACATCATCTATATAAAAAGATTGGGAATCTTAAGGTAAGTTCTGTTAATGAACTTATGAAAGAAATTCAAAATATTAAATATAAGTCGGACGAATTGACAGTGTACTATAGGGGTGACAGCTACATTGACTTAAGTAATATGGACAGTTTGTTAGTAAATACAGTAAAGGAGATGACTCAAGGAGTGTTACTAGATAAAATTTATAAAGAAGGGAATCTAAATGAAATAATAAGGATAATGGCTAGCAGAAGATTCGAAGACAGTAATATTAGGCCAGAATACATGAAATTCAAAATAAAAGCCGCTGAGCTATCTGCGGAAAAATATATTAACAGGTATCCCGATCGAGGACAAAGACATAATACAAATTATAGAAGTAGAGAAAACCAAGGTTCATATAATCAAATATACGAAAATAATGTTAAACATAATACATCAGGCCAATTTAAACAATATAATAGTGGAAGATTTAATAATAATTATAAACCAAATTCGGGTAATTTTCAAAGACCACAAGCGGTAGGGAACCCTAGGCCAAGTTTTAATCAAAATCAACCAAATCAATATAATCCAAACTTTGGTCAAAATCAATCAAACCAATATAGACAGAACTATGGTCGAAATAATCAATTTAAACAAAACCAAGGCGAACCGATGGAGATAGATAATATAGAATTCGATCAAGAGAGATCTCAAATGGCAGGACACCCTAGCAGCAGGAGCAGCCAAAATCGCTTGCAAACGCCTAGGCAAAGCTATAGAGAACTTGAAGATTATAGGGAAATTAATGAATCAATTTTTTTTACAAGGAAGCCTCGGAGAGCTTACCACGAATAGTAATAACAATAAAAAATAAAAAATACATTGCGCTAATAGATACGGGAGCGAATATAAGTTTAGTGGACTCTGAATTGAACGAATTTCGAAAAATTCCACTTAAAAATAATATAACAATCAGAACAGTAACAAGCAAGGAAACAATTACCCATGAAGTGCATACGGAAGCACCAAAAGAATTCAATTTACCTGAAAATGCGTACATAAGATGGAGATCGACATCCTTAAAAAATAGGAAATATAATTTCATAATAGGAATTGATTTATTAAACCATTTAAACACGATGATAAATCTAATAGATGGAAAAATTTCACTAAATAAAAAAGAATCAGAATTCTTAAATAAACCATTCAATTTCAGTGAAATATGTACCCTAGAAGCAACAAGTGAGAAATTAAAAGAAATTAAATTAGATCATCTAAATGCAGAAGAGTTTAGAGAAATCACGAAATTATTGAAACAATTTGAAAACCTTTTATTTAAAGAAGGAGAAAAATTAACAAGTACTACGGAAATTCAACACGAAATAAGAACTACTACAGAAGAGCAAATAAATTCTAAATTATATAGATATCCACCCCAGCATGAAGAAGAAGTTAGAAAACAAATCAGAGAAATGGAGGAACAAGGAATTATAAGGAAAAGTAATTCTCGATATTCCAGCCCTTTAATAGTAATTCCAAAGAAAATGGATAACTCAGGGAAAAGAAAGTACAGGATAGTAATTGATTATAGAAAGTTAAATGAGGTAACTATAGATGATAAATATCCTCTTCCTAACATTGATTCAATTTTAGATAAATTAGGACGAGCCCAATATTTCACTACACTAGACTTAGCAAAAGGTTATCATCAAATTACAATCAAAGAGGAAGATAGGTGTAAAACAGCGTTCGTAACACCTCATGGCTTGTATGAATTTACAAGAATGCCATTCGGGTTAAAGAATGCACCAGCAACCTTTCAACGACTCATGAACGAAATTTTACGAGACTTTATAAACAAAACATGCGTGGTATACTTAGATGATATACTAATCTTTAGTACAACGTTACAGGAACATATACAATCAATTAGAGATATTTTCAAGGTTTTAGAATCAAAAAATTTAAAAATACAAATGGATAAATGTAATTTTCTGAAAAAAGAAACAGAATTTTTAGGACATATTCTAACAAAAGATGGTATCAAACCGAATCCAAATAAAATAAAAGTAATAGAAGAATTAGAATTACCAAAAACGGAAAAACAGATTAAGAGCTTTTTAGGTATAACAGGTTATTATAGGAAATTTGTTAAGGACTATGCAAAGGTAGCACAACCAATTACAAAATATCTAAAAAAAGGAGTCCGAATTAATATAAAAGATCCTTCATATATAGAAGCATTCGAAAAACTTAAACGATTAATAAGCTCGCATCCAATTTTACGGTACCCAAATTTTGAAAAATTATTCACATTAACTACAGATGCATCAAATTATGCAATAGGAGCATTTATATCTCAAGAAGGACACCCAATATGTCATGCATCAAGAACCTTAAATAATCATGAACGAAATTATTCAGCAACTGATAAAGAGTTTTTAGCAATTATTTGAAGCGTAAACTACTTTAGACCATATTTATACGGTAGAAAATTTAAGATCGTAACAGATCATCAACCAATTAAATATTTACATTCAAAATATAGAGGGAAGGACATGTCACCAAAACATCAACGATGGTTGTTAAAATTAGGTGAATATCAATTTGACATCGAATATATTAAAGGAAAGGAAAACAGAGTAGCAGATTTTCTTAGCAGAATACAGGATAATGAAGATGAGGTAAAAGAAAATGAGGATGAAAATACCGATGAAATTTCAGAGCATGACCTAAATATAGTCAACAATTTAGATGACGATACATCAATGCAAACAATACATTCAGCAGAAGAAAATTTACAAGATCATTTTTATATAAAGGAGGAGATAGTTAATAAATATAAAACCCAAATTATTTTGACGAACAATAAGACAGAAGAACTAAAACAGATACATGGAAAAAGAATTATTTTTATTTCAGAGTATGACTTCGATAGATTAAGTGAAATATTTAAAAAATATATAACGAAAGGAAAGGTAGGAATTTATTCGGAATTATCCGAGCGGCAGTACAACATAGTACAGGAGAAACTAATAGAAATGTTTTCAAATGATAAACAATTAGAATTTATCAAAAGCACAAAGAGAGCACAGGATATAGAAACAGAAGTGGAAGCTGTTAAACAAATTTCGTTGTATCATGTTAGAGAAAGTATGCATTCAGGCATACAAGAAACATATAATCAACTGAGAAATAAAATATATTATCCTAAATTAGGGGAGTTAATACAAATAGTAATTAACCAATGCGAAACGTGTCAAGAAGTAAAATATGATAGGAGACCTATTAAACAAAAATTTTTTCATACAGAAACGCCTACGAAGAATAATGAAATAATCCACATAGACACCTATGTAATAAAAAGATTCCATTTTTTAACAATTATAGATAAATTTTCCAAATATGGAGTAGCATATCCTTTAACTGATAGAAATCATATTACATTCATCGAACAATTAGAGGATTATTTTACCAAAATAGGAAAACCGAAGAAAATAGTAGCTGACAATGAATTTAATGCTACAAGAATTAAGGAATTTTTAAATAATGAAAATATAGAACTCCATTTAACCAAACCCAACAGTCATACGGGTAATGCAGACATTGAAAGATTCCATAACACAATTTCAGAAAAATTTAGAATGTTATATAAATTAAATAAAAATGTATCAGTTAAGCAGCTAATTCAAAAAGCTATTAGGAATTATAATGATAGATTTCATTCTACAATAAAATTCACACCCAACGAGGTACATAACAATAAAATAGATAAAGAGATAGTAAGAAAAAATTTAGAACAGCAAAAAGAAAAGACAATCAACAAACTAAATAGGAACAGGGAAGACTATACAGAACAAAGAACGGAAGGATTTATAAAAAATTATAAAGCAGTTAGGCACAAGGAACAGCCTAAATATAGAAAACAAAACTTAGAAAAAATCCATACTAGTAATATAAAGAGACCTTTAAAATTTACAGATTTGGATAATGTGGACAGTGATAGCTTTAATGACACAACATTGTAACGGGACAATAAATGTAACAGAAATAAAGGAACAAAACGGATTTATAGATTTACAGATTAGAGATCAAGCAATACCAAAAGATAGCGATATAGTACTACATATTATTGACATTCAACAATTAGAAAATATTGTAAATGCTATGACAGATAATGTAATTTTGATGAAATTGGAAAATAAAGAAATATTGCAAAGAGAGTTGTTAGATACAAGAAATAAACTACTGACACTTACGACAGTTAGAGATAGAAATAAAAGAGGACTGATTAATGCAATTGGCAGTATGTCAAAATGGCTTTTTGGTACAATGGACGAAGACGACAGACAAAATATACAGACATATTTTTTGAAAACGAACGACTCAATTAACGAACAAATTAAAATTAACGATTATTTCTCATCAGCTATCGAACACTTAAAAGAGATTGTTAAAAGTGACAGAGTAAAAATTGAAAGAGAGCTTAATTCAATAAATAAATTTATATATGAGGAATACAAACAAACGTTATATTTAGATCAGTACACCAAAATTCAGTTATTAAAAAGTAAAGTAGAACACATACAAGAAAATGTGGTATCAGCTAAATATGGGATAATACACCCGAATATTTTAACCAATGAAGAAATTTTGAAATATAAGATTGATTATAATAAATTAAAATATCTACAACTAGGAACAGTAATTGTTAATAATACATTTCTAGTATTTGGAATAAAAATACCAAAAAATTTTGAAAATGTAAAACTACGAAAAATTATTCCAATACCTAACAGAGAAAAGAATGAAATAGATGAAAAAATAGAAGAAATATTTAATTACAAAAATAAAACGCTGATATTTGAAAATAATAAATCATTAAAACAAATGAAAACAAGCAAACATTGTATTTTAAAAAATAATTGTAATCTTGTTAAATTTACAGAACTCGAAATAATACAATTAAATATAAAAACAATACTTATTAAAAATGCAAATACCCTAAAAATCAATAACACATGTAATCAAGAACTACCATTATTAAGTGGAAACTATGTAATAAGATTTAATAATTGTTCAATTAAAATTAATGACTACTACTTTTCAAATTTTGTTGAAGATATAAAGGAAGATATTGTAACCGTAAAATATAAAGACAATCAGAATTTCAGAAAAAAAATTACATTTGATGAAATTGTAGAAGAACATAAGTCAAATATAGAAAACATTTTTAAACTGAAAATACATACGAATATATCATATATTTGCAATATATTAAGCATAATTATAATTTTGTTAGTAGCTACTGTCCTTATTAAAAAACACAAATATATAAAAATAATATTAAATAAAAGAATTCAGGAGAATTCTAATCTAAAAGGGGGAGTAGTTACATATATAAATAAGCCACTAACAAATAGTAAAACTGATAAGTTTGCAGAATTTCTTAATGAAATAAATAGCACAACCGGAAATCAGTAAAATTGTAATGTGATACCATTTCCTGTGCTATCGCAAAATTTAAATTAAAAGATACAAAACAAAATCATTTTATTAACAATATTTCGGAGAATCTGTAAAGTTATGAGGTTATCACTTTAGTCAGCATTTAAGTAAACATATGTAATAAGTATAATAAGTATTTGTGATTTGTAAGCAATAATTCATTGCAATAGTAACTTTGAACGATTATAATTAATAAAGTGAAAGTTAGTCTGATTCAAATATCCAAACCTTCTGGTTTCATTTCTTTAGGGCTAATTCGGCATAAACTTTTTAAAAACGCTCGAACGCGACGTAAACACAAAATTTGCGTGTCTCTAGGTGCGTTGGCTTGGTTCTAAGCGCAGGAAATCGATAATAATCAATCATCATATATCAATATGTTTGACTTTTATTATACTACATATAATTAGGTCAAATCTTAATGGCGATTATGGTAATTTATTTACAAATAGACTTTTTCCTATACATGTGAGAGGGAATGTATTGTTATCCTGAAGCAAATATTTTCATTTTAATACGTTAACTGCGGATTAAGTTGTAAAATCTTTTTACAGGACAACGTTGTAAATATTTGAATAGTGTATCTATAAGGTTTTCGAAAACACATATTTTTTTATATTAATCTTAAATTTTTCACTAGTCGAAGAATATTTCACCTATTTCTTCTGTATATGGGTATTACATAATTAAAAATTTTCTTAAGTTTTATGCATTTTCCCATCTAAGATAAAAAAATTAAAAATTCCATCTATTTTTTTGTACGATTTTTATTGACATTTAAAGAATATTAAAAACAAAATTAAAAAAAAAATATTTAAAAAAAGATCATAGAATTGCAGGCAGGAGTGGGGGCTGCAAAAAAACAATGCTTCTTCATTGACATGATTTCAACTCTTGTAGTGATCTAAAACAAATGAATTGAAAACATTCTTTAAGAGTAAAACAAAAACTCATCAGATTGACTTCTTTGAAAGGAAAAAAAATTTCAAAATTCGTCGACTTGAAAAAAAATCTAATCCCGTGTTTAGATATTTTTGATTTTTACATAAAATTAAAATTTTACAAAATCCGACGCAGACGAGATAGAGAAATATATAACAAATAGTTTTATTACATTTCCAAGAAATCGATTAAGTAGAATTTTAGATATCACGACATTCACCTTCAATGAAGTAGTTTCGAGAAAAATACATTTAAAATCCGCTAAACCGATTCAGTTTCCAAGATAATGAAACGGCTATAACTTCGGAACTGATTTGAATTTTGAAAAATCCCTTTAGGGAGATATTTTTGAATATCTTCTTCTGCTTCTTTACTTTCGTAGACACCGCTTACTCGATTATAGCCGAGTTAACAACAGCAGGCTGATTGCTAATTTTCATTGGGGGTGTTTTTTTACGTGGCGGGTCCCAAACCCAGCGCACAACCCTATGCAGGGGATGTTTCGCCTTTTCACTTTAACTCGCCTTCAAACGGATGTTCTTAGGCTACCTAGAGGATACTTGGTCAGAGACCGGAAGTCGTGAGCTGCTTGAGTCATATGTAAAAGAATCGGCTCTGGCCACTCCCAATTGAATGGCGATCAGAGAACTTTCCTCACTTGCGTGAACTTCTACACATGACTCCATCCTCCAATATCTAGACTATTAAATTATGAAAAAAAAAGGTTTCGATTGTTTTCAGGAAAATTATTGAGAACTTGACTATAGCGCTCTATGGTGGGTAATATTTTCTGTAAAATGATTCTTCATATATAACAGCGTGAGGAGCAGAGTCGATTTAGCCGCGTCCGACGATCTATCTGTTCGACATCGGCGGTTCCAACAAATGAGCAGGTGTTTAATGACGAAAGGATGTGTGCAAAATTTCATATCAATATCTTAAATGTTGACGAACTTGTTCCCGCTTATACAGGGTATTCCAATAAGAGCGATATAATTTCTTTAAAAACAAACAAAAACGCTAATTGTTAAGGAAACTCAAATATTTTTTTGTTTAATGTGAAGTATAACCGATATCATTAAGTTCTGAATATAACATGGAGGCCAATTGACTTCACGACTTCTTTTGCGAGAACGAATTCGATGAACTCAATTTTCGAGAACTTCTTCCAATAAATCAAGTGGTATGTCGTGAATAGCATGTTCAATATTGATTTCTAAAGCTTGAAGAGGGTTCCGTTTATTGCTAAAGTCCAATGATCAAGTAACCTCACAAGAAATGATATAATGGCGTTAAGTCTTGGAACCATTCAATGTCACATTTTCTTCAAATAATCGAATCTCCAAACTTTTCTCGCAATAATTCGGTTGTTACACGTGCTGTGTGGCACGCAGCCCCGTCTTATTGGAACCAGTATTTGTCAAGATCAACTTCTTCGAATGGCGACCATAAAAAGTTGGTTATCATCAATCTATACCACTCTCCATTGACATTAACGTTGACATCAGCGTCATTTCGAAAGAAGCACGGACCGATGATTCCAGTAGACCAAAAACCACACCAAACTGTCTTTTTAGGTGAATGTAATGGTTGTGCATGAATAATTTGTGGATTTTCTTCGCACCAGAATGAGATGAAAAGGAGCCTCATCGTAGAAGAAGATATTCTTAAAAAAATCGTCATTGTTTACAAGTAGTTCGAAGGCAGAATTAGCAAATTCACGACGTTTACGGTGGTCCAATGGCTTCAGTTCTTGTGTGAGAACAATTTTATACAGATGCCAGCTCAAATCGTTTCTCAAAATCCACCAGGTTGTGGTTTGAGACAGTCCAAATTTTTGGGAACGTCATGGAATCCACAAATTGCGGTCTTCAGCAATACTTGTCTTAACAGCAGCAATATTTTCATTAATTCGAGCGGTTCTTTGTCTTATTGGCTCTTAAACGTTATATAAAGAAAGTGTACGCTCGAAATTTTCAACAATTCGACGAATAGCGAGCACAGGTCGACGATTACTACGAGTTTTCCGCATATAAGTAAGTGTTGAGCTATCATTTGTCCCCAATTTAGTTGATTTCCATTTAGTTATCATTTAATGAAAGCAACGATAATTTAGTTTTTGAAGAAGCGCACAAAACTGCTTTTCTAAGAATCCCATAAAAAATATCGAGTTTGAACCATTTTGAGAGATTTCGTAACCGACAGCTATTTAAAAGAAGCTATAAAGCTCTGTTAGCAATGAAATTTATGATTTTCTATCACTGCATACACTGTGAAAAATCCGTTTAAGCCACTTTCATGACAAAAAGCAGTTAGAGCGTTTTTCTTTTCACTCTCCAACAGGGTGGAAATGGTAATTTCCTGTATTCAAATGATAAATATTTACCCATTGTTGTTGCTATTGTTAATTTTGCGCATTAAATGCAAGATGGTAGTCAGCGATTGCGCAGACCAACTGGCTGGGGCTGAACGATTGGGCGCATATACAAACAAACACACATACACATGTATGCATGCATATATTTGGCACACTGGGCGTCGCGATGTGAGTCACTTGTGCGCGTCGCAGGCTATGCGACGATATCACAGCCGAGTGGCGGTGGGTGATATTTAAAAGTAAAATCATGTTTGCCAAAGTGTCATCAAAATGGCTGTTTGAATGGCGGCAAGAACAATTGCAGCGAGTATGCGCGTGAGATGAGCGCGGCGCTTGGGTGGCAGCAGTGCGGCGTTAGGCGTGTTGAACGCTTGTGACAGACATTACTCACACTGTTGCAGGCAATCGTTGTTGACAATGGCAGCGATAGCGATAATGAAGCTACACAACGAGAAAAAAAGCAATAACAAAAAACAACAGTCCATAATTACGGTGACAATAGCGACAGAAAAATGGCTGCGGAAAAATCATTGCTAAAGCATACGTGCACACGTACGAATGATGTGCGGTGTGTGCGCGTGTGTGTGGGTGTGGGTGTAGTATGTGTGACTGACGAAAAAAGATTTACATAAAAACTGTCATTTCAGTGGGAACACAATTACTGCAGCGAGAATGTGGAAATTAAAAGCCTCTACTATTAACGGTAATGACATGTTTTGCTGACCAGCTTTTTCATATATGTACTTGTTGTTGCTGTTTTTGTTGCTTTAATTTGCCTGCAGTTATATTTTTGCTTTAATTTGCAGTGGGTGTTGCCTGCGCTTGCAATTTTCGTTCATTTACTTTTTTTAATGTTTTTTTTTTTTTTGGAAAAATAAAATTATGGTGTTTTTTGTTTGCGTTATTGTTTTTTATTCGTAATTTAAGCTATTTAGGTGCTAATGCAAATATTTGTACCTAATGTTGCATGTCACAAACTGTGATCATTTTCGAGCAATTAAAATATGAAGCAAAGGTAATTTTTAATGTTTTCGCCGATAATTTGGCTGCATACATATTTAAGTATATATTATGTATATCGTGTATATTTACAAACACACATAAGGGATTTATGTACATATGTATGTATATTACATGGCATACATTTCAGTTCACATTAGTCCTTTGTAACAAAGTAACGGTTAATAATACTTGATCTTGATATCGGAGCAAACATGTTTCATATATGCTTTAGCTGTCATACAAACTGAACGATCAAATACAACTTCTGCTAAAGTGAATTGAGAGAGCTTAGGTAAGGTTGTACAGTTGATCCAAAATCGATGGAACTCAATGCGACAGACATTTGTGCTCTATGTTACTCACAAACTCCTAAAGTGGATCATCAGATCCTTATACTTAGTTCGATGAACTTACCACAAATTTATTAAAGCGGTTAATATCAAACGCAGCCACGGCGCTAGGTTCATCAAAGGTGTGTTTACCGAGTTATTTTAAACTCAGTTTGGCAAAATCTGGCAATGGAGGAGGAAAATGACAAGATGATTTCAAAACTATATGAAGTTTTGTCATAGAACCGCACCGAGTACAAATCTATTGGTCAGTGTCCAGTCCGAACACATACAATTGCGCCAAGATTGGATTTTCTAAGAGCCAGTAGTGGAAACAACCACTTGTTGTTCACACAGGACCAGAAAGATCTCACAGTCGCACAAGTTCTGGTTGTTGACCGCGCGCTGAGCTCACTGAAAGGCCAAAGCCAGAACGGCAGAAGACATCGGAAATTCGATTCGTTTTCAATCGGTATAAATTAGAGAAAAGGTGCTATCCCTAGCAAGCTAATCAGCTTTGCAGCTTCGGGCGATTCCGCTGTGACCAGAATCTTCTAATATGGAAGGAGCTTGAGCTATTATTAAGGAAGTCATACACTCCTGGACAAGTTTTGAGCGCACAGGCAGCGAGTCAGTGTAGCCGCTCTGCTATTGGAGGAATGCACATCTTTCTGAAGAAAGCTGTGCCTTGGGATCAATACATCCACTGCTATCTTCGCTTGAACGACGCTTCAGACTAGAGTTAATATCGAGCTCCCGACAGAAAATTCCACCATCTACTCTCCCTTTTATCTTCGATCCACTAGTGAAAAAACTCTACAACGGCTTGGCTGCGCCGATAAGCCTCATAAGGTGTGAGCTGTGACAGAACCGCCAATATGAGAAGATTCTGCGATGAAGTGATCTATATTGTAAGGCACGAAATCGAAGCAGAAGAATTTGAGTGTACCCCTTTCCACGGTCTCTCACATACCCAGCTTCCCTAAGTCTAATAGCAGCGTTCGCCGTCAAGCACCTACCAGGTATTCACAAACTGTACGAAGGAGTACAGACTTGACCTTAATACTGCAGCCGGTGGCGTCAATATTTCGACTGTCAATAATCTTAAAATTTTAGGTGCGTCTTTTGACAGTCTGTGCTCCTTGACTCTTCATTCGGTTGCGTTTATCGCCAAAGTACAAAAAAAACGTTATTTTCAACTTTCAAGGCAATCGGGTGGCTGGTCCCTAACTACGCCATACCAATATGGTCGCTTGGATCCAGTGAAACGCAGACGGGTAAGCTCCAGACTTGTCAGAACACTGCACTGCGAACTATGACAGGATGCCTCTTGATGTCTCTACCAGTTAAGGACCATAATGCTTTCGCGGAAACGTCTCCCATGAGCTTCAATAGGTCATTCCTCAAATACGTCGACGACAGACTTCGGACGCAACTAACTTTCCATAAGCAATGATCGCCACTCACAGTAAAGCCTTCAACACCTTCACCGACTCCCTCTCAGTGAACGGCGTACTTGGAGTCAAACCACCACCGAAGAGCTCGACTTGGCGCGAGAAACGAGAATGACCCTTGCGCAGCTTTGTACTCGATACTTTAGCAAGTTAAACTCCTATTTATATAGGATATACCCCGATATATGTAATTTATGTCCTGCGTGCAATGAGTCTACGCATAACACTGGCCATCTCTTTGCATGCCTTACAAGCCCTACTCATCTGACACCCCTCTCCCTATGGTCCGACCCGGTCGAAACAGCATGTTGCATGACGTCGACGACAACTTATCTAATCCTTACCATCCTAACGGGGATTAGGTACCCGATACAATAACAACAGAAGGGAATGATTGTTATTTTATTTATTTCTTTTAAATAATTGGCATTTAATAGCCTTAAGTAATTCTGAGCTTGAGTTTTTGAATAGTCAAAAATATTTCTAGGTCCACAATAAAGCTGTTTAAATATTTTTTTATATTATGTGGCCGGTTTCAGAGGCTATTCTTAACAAATGAAAGTCAAATACATTTTAACATTCTGCACTTAATTAAATAGTTGGTAAACATTTATTAAATAATATATAATAATAAACATGTGTATGTAAAAAAGGGGGAAAAAATTAAGAAATTGTCACATCAACTAATTTATATTCAAAAATTAAAAATTTGAAATACATTTTTTGCACATCTCTTTTTGCATTCAATTCCCGCTTTATATCTTATTTTCCGCATTATTTTATTTTCGCTGACCTGCTGTGAAATTTGTCAGACAGCGTGTAGCTGGTGCGTTGCTGCGCATGAATTATGTACAACAGACAGCAGCGTTCCTGTCGCGCCAACTGCGCCTCAGCCTCAGCCACAGCCCCTCTTTGCGCCAAAGAAGACGAGTGTAAGCTTTAGGATGTAGTTCCCTACTATGAAAATGAAATTCTTTGTACGCAAACATGACACTAAATAAGCCGTAGGATACAGGCTCACAGCCTTATATATGTGTGTATGTATGTCGTTCATGCTTGCTGTCTCCAGCGTTGTCCTGTAAATTAAATGACAACAACAAGCGGTACAAAAAGAAAACATTTGCTTGAATAAAAAATATAAAAATTATAAAAAAATTAACAAAAACAAAATAAAAAATTTGCGAAACAACTTCTTTGGCGCCACTTGCAGCAAGTCTAAAAGCGCTGAGTTCTGAACACCTATCTATACATACATACATACGTGTATAAAATATACATTTATGAAATGTTGATATTTATTTGGTAATTATTGATAAGAGAGCAATTGGAGACACTTCGTAATCGTCACTTAAATATATGTTTTGAGGCTTGTTTTGCGGACACAATGGCTTAGAAGTATTTGTTTGTCTCTTTAATGAAAATATCATAAGAATAATATGTTGATCTTATTTACAGATTGCTCAAATGCTCAAATTGCTCTCGATTGAATCATACTGTTGGGACCTCAGATGCTTACAGCGTAGTCTCGTAAGTGCGAGACAAGTGCACAAGAAATGTTCCATTGTTCTCCTAGTGCCCTGATCTAGACATTTCCTGCAGTCTTCTCGATTTATCAGCTCCATCTTGCAGGACAGTGACCAGTTAGTATTTCCATTATGTTTCTACAGCCTCTTATATCGAATGGCAATAAGAATTTTGTGTACTTCCGATCTACCGTTTTGCCATGATCCATCGGGTTTTGATTTTCTTCACCAATACATGAATTTCCCACTGTTGATCATGTTTTCGCATTTTAACTGTAAACTATTTTTGGCAATCTCGTCCACTATTTTATTGCCCTCGGTGGCTTTGTGGCCTGGCACCCAGTAGAAGTGACAACACTTTCCACTGCTGCCCTGCTTTCCAAGAAACTGTGCTGTGCTGAGACTGAGAAAATTAATCAATGATTAGGGAAGATTAATGCGAGCATTTCTTATGCTAGGTTCGATTACAGCGGCTATCTTATATAAACTTACACTTCTATCGATATTGTGTTTAAAAATTGTAAAAGCTTGGCGGTCCCGGAGATAATAATGCTGTAACTTCACAGTTCTGTTCTCGAAAGGGAAATACGGGCTTTGTCATACAAATTAGATCATCTTAAAGTCCACAATTTCTTTGGTGAATTATGAGAGAACCGTTGTTGTAGCAACTTGAATTTATTATAAGTTAGGCTTATAGCTAAACACTTAATTTTCGAGAAAATGAAGGTACGAATTTTAAAACGCTTGGCTGAACTTGAATGAGGAGGTTTAAATATTATCCGATGGTCTAGTTTAGGTGGTTTATCATTGTTGGTCCAGCGGTCGTTGGAACAAATTTTTAATTTTTGATGATGATCGGAACAAATATGGAACCCTGGTTAATTGAAGGGAACGCCTATAACCTACACACTTCGAAGCAGTGGCGGATCCAGAATTAAAGAATCGTAAGAATTAAAATCTTCGATGTATCCGTCAATGCTTCAGAGACTTTTCGGCGGATGGGAGTACGTACCAGTCTGTTACAAAAAAAATCCTTATTTAAATTAATTAATTGTTTAAATTTTTTCAAATAATATTTTCTAATAATGTTTAAAAACAAAATTTAATAGAAAAAAGTTCAACAATTCTAATAATATTTTCAAATCTATCATAAAATAAGTAAGAAAGGGCTAAGTTCCGTGAGTTTCATAAAGTACCTCATTTACAAACACCAATCATATGAAGTAAAGTCAGCTGGATGTTCAAAAACTCTGATAATAGTTATATTGAGGCTAAGTCAAGTTTTCGTGCAATTTTATCTATTTTACGCACAAAGATGCACTTGTATGATTAAAACACGCCCTCTCAACACGCCTACTCTTATGTTGGTCGGTATATGCGGTATAAAGTCTCGTGGAAGTTCGAAAATCTTTATAATAGGTATATGGGGCCTCAGGAAAGTATTGACCTGATTCAACTCATTTTTGATATACATAGATATTATTATTATTAGGAAAATATTCCCTTTGAATGTCAATTGTACATCCCCTACATTAACTATGGATACTGGGGTCTACATATTACATTTACAGTCTGATTCCATTCATTTCCATTTAGAAATACAAACATACTTACCTACCATATGTACATAAGTATGCATATATGTACATATATTTATGCACATAGCATATGTGATTGTAGTAATTTTTGTTTTTCTTAATAAATAAACATTTTCGCTGTGAGGGAAACCGATGGCGGCTTTTAAGATAATCATGCAATTAAATTGCTTATTAATTATAATTGCCAATGGTTGTTGAATGGCTGGCTGCAACGCCGTCGTGTCCATGGATAGGACGGTCTAATGCCATTTGCGGCGCTGCTGTTGCTATTGCTATTGTTGTTGCGGTTGTGGCTGCCGCTGCTGATGGCCGCCTACTGCCTGCGGTCGATCGGCTACCGACTTTTCGGTGTGGCATGTGGCGTGACGTGGTGTGTTGTGGTCCGGGGCCGCGACGCTGTCAGTTGGTGTTAATGCTGCTGCCGCCTTCGCCGCCAACCACTGCCGGATATATGGTATTTCATTTGGGCGGCTTTGTATGCTGTTTGTTGTTGTTGTTTTCTTCTATATTTGTTGGTTTCTTAATGTTGTTGCTAATGCTCGCCCAAGTCGCTGCACAAAGCTTTGATTAGCCATAATGGTGTTGTTATTGCTTGTATATTTTACCGTATTTCTTCTTGTTTTTTTTTTTTGTTTTTTTTTTGTTTTGAGTTGTTTGCTGTGCCAGTTTGCTGTTGTTCATTTTAATGCGATTTCCCATTATAGTTGCAGGTGAAAATAATACAAAATACCCTAGCGAAAACAACAGCAACAACGTGCATATATGTACATATGTGCAATGCAGGCAGTTCTTGCAACTCTCCACATTTCAGCGAAATATTTAACTTCAAATTGGCGAAGTAAAAAGTAAGAAGGTGCAGGAAAACATGTTTCATTTGCATTTTACATTGTTCTATGCATTTACTAAGATTGCATTTGCTGCTTTGCTATTGTATGATTATTGCTTTTGTTGTTGTACTTGTTGTTTTTCATTGCAAATTCAGTTGCAGTTATTGCATTATTGCGAAGGGACAAAATATTATGAATTATCGTTGGTACAGCCCATCGGCGAGCTTTGTTGCTTAGTTGCGGTTTGTCATGACAAATGGGCGAAATTTGCAACGCTGCATACTAAAGCCATAACAAGTTAGAAAAATTGTAATAGTGGGTTTGTTTTGAAGGTCGTGGATATTATTTTTTATTAAAATGATAGAATAGTGCTATATTTTTATTATTTATAATGAATTCCATAACAAGCAGGTTAGTTTTTGATTAACTTGCTATATATCTGATATCTTGTCGTTTCAATTGCAGTCACCAAGTTATATTTTACCTCCAAAAAACCCATCAGTTAACTTGTAGAAATCAAGATAGATGGATTATCAGTAGAAATTCACATAAATCTACAAATTTTTTAAAACCTCAAAGGCACTACTACAGTCGTATATGGCACGAAGTGACCTTTGGTTTATAAATGGTAAGGAATAAAAGATGGGAACCTTAGTTGTACTCCCCATAACAAGTTTGAGAATATTTTATTCCGCTACAACAACAACTTATAACCTCGTCAACACAAGTAATATGTTGTTTGCGTTGTCTAAAAAAAACCTTCGTACATATAATAATTTTGTTATAAAAATCATTTAGTCTCACACGATCATAAGTGACAAATTTCGTGGCAAACTTAAGGGGTTGCATGGGTTTCCTAGGGTAAAAAACAGCATTTTTTTAACAATTTTTTTCTCATTTGAAAAATGAAATATTTTATTAGAATTTTTTATTGTTACCATTAACAAATAAATTCTGAAATTTTTGGAAAAAAATCGGCCATTGCGACGCCATTTTCGGTGACCCCTCAGAAAAAAGATGCACACGCGTTGGCAGGATCACTTCTAACAGGATCATTTAAAGTGAAAAATACGTGTTTTAGTTAAAACCTTAACTTAGAACTTGGACGAAGGAAAAAACAGAAAAAATTGGATTTTTAGGCAGACAGTTTTACAAAGAAATGAAAAATTACGCAACATTTTTTTTCAAATAGTTGTATCGAAACAAAATCCTTCCTCCAAGTCTTTAAGAATTGTATCTCAAAGACCTGTGTAAAATTTCATGAAAAACGATTGAGTAGTTCTCGAGAAATCTTGCCAACCGACTTCAAAAACACAGTTTCGAGAAAAACGCGTTTAAAGACGGTGCACTTAGCCTAGCTAGCCTCGAGCGCACAAGTTCTCAAGGACAATATTCGAGAGATGTTGTAGAGTTTAATAAGACAATAAAAACACTGATTTTTTTAAACCCGTAAACTCATGTAACCCGTTAATATATCCTGTTCAGGTTATAAAATTTTCAATAATTATGTTTTACTACCGGAAGCTTTACCCAATAAAAGGCGGAGAGAAACAGATAAGAAACAGATACGTTCTTGGTATTATAATTTTTCTTCAGTCGTGAGACTTTATGTGTTTTCGATACTTTTCTTTGATGAATACAAGTTAAGTTCAAGGTGCATGTCCTTTACTATGGTCGTCGCGCTTTTTTCCTCTTTGAGAGGCCTTTTGTAATGTAAATTGGAGATTTTTTAGTGATTCAAGCGATTTTGGTAACGCGTGATACCATTATTAGCTCTGGTTGTAATGAGAATTTAGCTGACTAAGGGCCGTCTTCTCAATGTCTGCTTAGCAGCCATCTGTCAATTAAGTTTTGGTTATCCGAACCAAGACTTCTTATTTTAGTAAAAACCTTTTTAATAAAACTCAACCAAGATTCCTTCTTCCAGTAAAGAACTCTTTTTTTTTGCCAAAATTAACCGACAGATAACTGCTAACCAGACAGTGAGAAAGTGGCAACAAAGCTATAATAAGTGTCAGTAAAAGCTTAAATTAATATAAACGTGGCAAAATGCAATATATGTATTAGGGTGTGTCATTCTGAGACAACCTTTTTTTTCAACTGATAAACAGGCTCACAACTTTCGAAAATATGTAAAAAAAAGTCACTCAAAAGATGAGCTCTTAATATTAATATTAAGAGGTGCCTATTTCAAATTTTCTGTTTTCCATATAAATTACATGGAAAAAAAATCATTTCTTTTGTGGTGGTTATTGTGCGGAGGTTTTATATGTGCCCCGATAGCTGCCAGTAGGGATGGTAAACTCGATTCCGATTCTACTCGAAAATCGAGTTTTCTCGTAAAATAATCGATTTTTCGAATGTCAATAACCGATTCTTAGTCGACTTCGACTACTGGAGATATAATTACAATTTCTTCTAAACAGCGCGAACTATAAAAGTTTCCCGTTAAAAGCACATCAATCGCTCAAAATGAACTTCAACTTTCTAAAGCCTTCGAGTCGCGGCCAACACGAAAGATAAAACAATAAAATAATGGTTTTTCATTGCATATCATACAATATTTATTCTTATTATTATGTCTATTACTAAATTATCTGCAATTAAAATTTTATATTTTATTAGTTTTCAAATCCTCTAAAATTTTTTAAATGTTTCCCAACCCCCGTCATTGTCGCTCGTGTTCTACGGCGTATTCCATGGGCAAATGCGCTTAATTTCTGCACTTCACATCGGCCGAGTGTGCGTGCACTGATATGCTAATCGCTGTATCGCTCTCCCGCACCAACATCTCTCAGTCTTTATGCGAGGGACTGGTGTAAAATGCTCTTAGAAATTTGCCAACAAGTTGAGTTGTTAAGAAAAATCATATTAAAATAAATAAACATGTAGGGAAGCTCTTAAGATCGTTTGCTACCAAATTTGTGGTATGAGAAGTCAAAGATTTCAAAATTTTGTATTAAAAATAAAAAGTATATCGCTTTACATATATTAAAAGGCCTAAAGCCGACTTTATTTGATGGCGTCATGACGATGACTAGAAGGAATTCGGACAACACGTCCTTTGTATATATTTTAAGTTAATTCGGAGTTTTTGTTTAACTTTTGTGCTATTTAAGGAGTTACATGGGTTTACGAGTTGCAAAAAATTTAATTTTTTTATTGCCCTTTTAAATTGCACAATACCTCTAGAATTTTGTGTTAAATTTTGAAGTCGAACCAAGTAATAGTTTCGGAGACACAGTCGTGAGAACTCGTGCGCTCGAGGCTAGAGCCGACTTTAAACGTGTTTTTCTCGAAACTGTGTTCTTGAAGTCAATTGGCGAGATTTCTCACTGATCTACATGAAATTTTGCACAGATCTTTGAGATACACTTCTTAAAGACTTGGACGAAGGATGTTTTTCGATTACAACTATTTGAAAAAGAAAATGTTGCGGAATTTTCACTGAAATTTCGCTTTTTGGTTTTTTACCCAAGAAAACCCAAACAACCGCTTAATATAAAACGCAACTTCGGGTCTAGAAAACGATGTTCGAAATAGTAAAAATTCTCTCGTTAACCTAAGTAGACGTTTCTCCTCATTTGAAACATGCTTGTGAAACCGTTTTTCTTTAAAAAATGTACGTTAAGTCCACAAAGCTTTTTTACCTTAGTGCTTGCGTTATGTTCTAGATATATGAAAACTTGCAGTCCACTTGCAAAATTAAAACATTCTAACTGCATTTATTAAGGTAAAATGCAACAACAACTTAGGTGGATTAGAGCATAACAACAACAAACAAAAAACACCACCTAATGTGGTGCAAAAATTTGACCGGGTGGCAAATAAACAAACGATGCGATAACCTGACGCAGCCTGTCTACATGCCACTACCAATACACACACACACTCCCATACATTTATATACATAAGTGTGTAAGCATGTGTGCTCACAGTTTGTTGTTGTTTGCGCGCTTGCCTGTAGGTTTTCGCAGAACCTGGAACTTTTCTCCCATTCAATAAATCATTTATGAAATATGACTTTATTCATTATTTGATTTAATTTCTTCCCTTTTTCATAAGTTTTGTACTCTTAATTGTTGTTGCTACTTGTATGCATTTAGATACTGGAAAAAAAATATACTTGTTGCCTTGCAAATTTTTATGCCGCATGTAGCTTGTGCTGCATGCATCAACTAGACCGCTGTGCGCGCCACTTTGTGGAGCGACTGTTTGGCGGCTTGGCTCGCTCCAGTTGCGGTGAACGCTCATTACATTTCATTTCTTTCGCTTTTAAGTAATGCGAACAGTTGCTGTTGTTGTTGTATTACTTATATTTTGTATGGAATACACATGGTTGCTGCCTCTTTTTGCGCCTACTTAAAGCTTAGTTTAATTAACTAAGCCAGAAATTAATGGAAGCGCTTGTGTAGCGAAGATGTATGTATGCAATAACAACTATGAAAAAAAGAATTTTTAGTAAAAGAAATGTATTTTTTTGTCAAACATGGATATAACACTATGCGATAAAAGTATGCGTTACTTTGGTCACCAAGTTTTTTAGGTAGCCTATATTATCGTAGCCTTACATCAGCCTCGCCGAACCGTTCATGTGTGTTAAATTTTATTTTGGAAACTGAAGTGTTAATGCTGTCAAATGTAACTAATAATAAGGATCGCTTACGTAGGTTGCCTTTTCTATTTCGGGATTTTGCGAGCCTAGTGCAACTCACAACTTTATCGTAAATTTTTGACGTGGATTATGCTCCATGAGGACCAGTGGTTATAGATGTTCTTATATTCTAATAGAGGTCGTGGTTCACCCAAAATGCATTTCGTGAAGATCGTCTAAACTTGATTGTAGAAAACTTCCTTTGACGTTGGATCCCACACTATTTGTCGATCGCTCAAAAAATGCTCATAACGATGCGATGCATTGAAACCCGTCTATGACATTGTGACGAATGATGAATGGTAGATTTACGCGTATCAGCGCGAAAGTCAACAACAGTCGACTGTACGGGTGTTAAACTGAGTCCTAATCTAACGAAAGATGTTCGTATACGAAACACTTCCAACAAAATGGTTGTTTCTTTTTTTGGAAAAACTGAACATGAGTGGGTTGATTCTGAGTGGTAGATAACTATTTTTTTTACCAGTTATCTTTCAAGAAGTAGGGAAAACCACCGAAGACGGATCATTCTTCACCACGGCAATGCGAGCTCTTACACATCGACTGAAAAAACTGTATTTTTGACAACTCGAAACATCGATATGAAGAGTCATCCTTGTATAGTCCTGACTTGGCTCCGAACGACATCTTTTTATTGCCTTATGTTAAAAATATACTGAGAGATCAACGTTTTTCGACAACTGAAGAGGTGGTTGATGGATTCAGAACGCATGTTTTGGAGATACCTAATTTGGGTGGCGAAAGTACATCGAAAATTGGTTCAAACGTATGACAAAGGGTATAGATTTTAATGGAGAATATTTCAATCAATAAAGTGATTTTCGATGATTATATATGATAGTTCTTTAATCCCGAAATATGTTATGAAAGGCAAGTTGAAGAAATTCCAGAACCAAAGACTGATTTGAGCAACGCTCGCGGTTTCTACTGCTCTCAAAAAGGTTTAGGTCGAAGTCTTCTAACTATTTTCTAATATGCATATGTACATATGTCCAAAGAGATATGAAGAGAGGAGAAAGTTCGGTCTAATGATATTTTTTGGTAGTATTTTGAACTGATTCTCTAATCAATCGACAACTCTTACGGCTCTCAGCGAGTACCGAGCTTCACAAATTGCTATCTTTAGGCTTCTTCAAGCCAACAAGCTATGTTCTTTTTCCGAGGAGAGTGTTCAGCCAATCTACTTGTATATAAATATGTTCCAGCAACATTCCTCCTTAACAGAAAGAGTGCAAAGCTCTTTCCAATATGTGGCACAAAAAAGATTTGGGAGAGAGAGGGAGATTGAGAAGTAGCTTTGGCGTAGGAATTATGACCATACAGAAATGTCATATGAAGAAGATAGAAGTTTTATACAATATAACCTTTTCCAAACTCAAAATTACTGTAATATATTAAAATTTTTCAAAGCACTTTGTGTTTGCGGATTTATTAATTAATCCCATATAATTTAGGAGACGAATACTTTTGCTTTCGTCTGTGTGTATTTCCTGATTTAAACAGAAATGCTTGCTCAAGCACTTAAGTTTAGTCTCTTAGACACTTACAATTGGCATAAATTTTGCCATAAATTAAGCCGTTAACTTCTAAATGTTTCTGCACTTTAAGCATTTCAAGATTACATTAATGAGTGAACCGATCGTTGAAAAGAAGCTACATTGGCAGCAATGTCTAATATTTTGGCAGATTTATGGTTTTCTCTTCACAAATGCTACTTTTCCTACTTCTTATGGGAAATCTTACTGCGACTAAAAGCTCAGATTAGAGGTTATGTCGTTCTCAAATTAAATGTTCTATTTAATGGAAAATAAGACTTAGAAAACCGCTCAATGTGAAAGCTCAAATAAGTGCAGCTATATGAAATCTTTATAGAAAGTTGTTGAAAGTGTACGGACTATTTAAGTTCACCGGAAAAGACTGATTTAGATGTAGCTGCATTGCCAGACTAACGAAATCGGGAATAAAATGGCACTGTTATACTGTTTTTGTGGTGGTATGTCTCGTTAATGGTATTTGAAGTTTTCAATTTAGGTCTAAGCTGCTTGTTAGATCGACCGATCGCACTTTTTAAGTTGTGAACTTGAGAAAGTTGAATGTGTGGTATGTTCTCAAAGCTCAGATATCTTGAAGAGAAAATACAGAGCTATATAAAATTAATAAATGTTAGTGTTAGTCTTAATTAAGAGTCAAATTATACATATTTACACTAAATTAACTGTTAAATTGTAATATAATATAAAGACAAACAAATTCGTTTAGACTTAAGAAAAATTCCCTTCCAATGACTTGTTAAGTAGCTACACCCTCAAACAAACCTAACCACATTGCTTCAGGACGCGCTAAGATCAGCCGATCACTGGCTAAACTACAGCCTGTAAGTGCCAACTATGAGCGCAGCGTGAATATTGCCATTACATGGTCATTACAGAAATGTTATTACGATTATTGGCATTATTATTATTAGTATTTGTTTTGGCCTGCGGCAGGTTGACTACGCGATCACTTGATCGCTGCGATCGTTCACAGTCATAACTTCAAATGCGCTTAAAGCTCAAACAGCAACTGCACACCAAATTGTTGTTGTATGTTGTTAGTTTTCGAGCGTTTGCGGGAAATGCGGAAATATACTGCCACTATTGTAGGCATAGCGAATAACGCAAAATAAAATGTATATTAAAGATACAGTCTGACATTAAATGCGGCTAAGCGCCAAGTACGTGAGACCGACAGACGGACCGATAGACGCAGGCAAACACTATTGTGGCGATCACCGATCGTGGCCAAGAGATCGCAACGCTTGCTGTACACTCTTCTATGCAAGTAGACGGCCCTTACTGTGGTGGAGTGGTACAACTGCTCTGGTTGTTCACCAAACGGTGCGATGGTTAGCTGTGAATGGATTGAATTCTTCGCCACAAATCCATCAATATATCGCGTGGCGGTTGTGGAAGTGCTGTGGCGTTGGAGGTGTTGTTGGCTTCGGTGGTTGTAGCGCCTAGACAACTACCTCAAAAGCGTCTCTACCATATTCCAATTCAAATATGTACTTCATCTCCGCCTACATTGTGGCGCAAAAAGAAACGAATGAGAAACGAAAAAGAGCAAATACATCCTGCAAGCATATTTTCTTCGCTTCGTTGCTTTCTGAAGACTACATTGTCTAGCCGCAGCGACTGGTTGCTGGAGCGCAGCATACATCATCATAACCATACTGATCGACAGACAGACAGTGTACAGCTAGACATTGCATTGTGTCTTACCGAGGCAGCGTTTTCTCGTTACGATTAGCCAACTGCTTTCATTGTTTGTTATTGTTTGCGCAAATATTGAGGTTATGCTTTGATTTTTCTTGTTCAATATTGTTTTTTAGTTGTTGCTGTTGTAATTGTAATGTTAAGCATTTGCTGGTTATTGCAATTCTTTTTTGTTTTATTTATTTTATGCTTTCTTTCGTTATGTTTTTGTTGTGCTCTTTTGGTTTCCACCCACTAAATACAGTTCATAAATCATCGCGATAACAAATTACCGCTTCCAATGGCGCGTTCGCGGTATTGAGGTGCTGGTAACTAACTACCCGATATCCAGTGGTTAAACTCTTCCAGTTAGTGCGCAAAAGAGGCGCTATGTCGATTAGCTGCACGACGCGACGCCATGGCGGCTACTGTGGGTCGTAACCGTATTTCAAGTGAGTATAATTAAGAAGTCTGTAATGGACTTAAGAAACCCATACTTTTCTATACTGGATACTGGATACCAGTATTGGTATAAAACGATTGTAATCAGTGATCGCCGGAGACGAGTGGTTGGTTGAGATTATCATCCTGATTATGAATAAATCTTAAAGCGACTACTTTTTCAATAGTAAAGGATTTACTAGAAATCAGTATAGATATTTATATTCCTTAGGTTTCATATAAAACTCTCGAGCAGTAAAAACAGAAGACGTTTCGAGATCCGAGTATTTATTATGCATTCTTTAGATCTAATTCCAAAGTTTAAAAGAGACTTGATATCTAATTTTGATACTGAGAAGTCCTTAGAACTACGAAGCTGCTCGTTACGAATATCTAAAACGAGTTCTAGATAAGGTCGGGCAGAAGTAGAGACGTTGGTCCAGAGTCTCGCGCATCAGCAATTTCGTCGCCCGGAATGCCCTTGTGGCCATTGGACTCAGTAAGGGTATTATGTGACGCAGTACGTCGTTTGGTTATCGACGTAGATACATGTTGATGTTCTTTATGTAGCTTACTGCCTTGTTAGCTATCTCAGCAATTTTTCTAACCTCCAAGACTTCCGCATGGATGATACTGATACCGGTAGCTTGAAGGGCCTTCTGAAATCTGGTACCGACGTCCACTTTATCAGCATATTTTCACCGTTTGCCATTGCTAGTTTCGCTGGTGGATCACATACTCCTGCCAAATCCACCCTTTTCTCTTCCAGATAAGGAAAATTAATCTCACGTTGCTACTTTCGCATCTGAGAGATTTGTGTTCTTAGTTTTAATGACTTTCTGAATAGATATTGCAGACTGCAGTCCAGCATACCAAAGCATTGTCTTAATTACCGTCCCATGCATATACGCAAGTTCTGTCATCTTTGCTTCCGCATTGAGTTTCCTCTTGATCAAAAATTATCCATAATTACTCCCAGGTACAGGGTTTGTTCATTAATTGTTAGCTCAACTCCGAGCCTCAGGGTTTCCATGGTTGGGATCTTGTACACCCTTTTAAAGAATACCATATCCGCCTATGTCGCCCATCGACGCATTACCCTTAGAACACTGTCGATCACATTACTAATTGTGTTACTTGACCATTCGGGATAAATCTTCGTGTAGCTCAGTAGAGTCATGCTAAGTTGGTGGACACAATCCGGACTGCTTCCAGACAATTAACGATTGTGTCATTGCAGACATTGTTGAAAGGAGTGATTTAAGTAAGAACTACTCTTAAATATGCCACTGTGTCTTGCTGCTCTTCTTCATATAGACTAAAGTTAAATATTTAGAATTGGAAGTTGTGATAGATCAATCTCATTTGCCCCAAACAGACACACAAGCTGAGTGAAAACAATGTTTTAGGAGGCAGTTAGAAGCAAAAGCGGTTACAGAGAAAGCAACGCAAAGGACGACGAAGCAAATTGGGCTATATAGCTCCAAACATAATATAAACAACTAAGCCTAGAATATATCAACACAAATTGCAGCTAAGTATGGGGAAACTCGATACTCTTCAAGTCAAGTTTCGACTGGCGCGCGATTGACGTCAATCGCTTGACCGCTTGGCTTCGGACGCACGATCAGTTCCTCTATTAAATTCGCAGTCAGTTGGTCAAAAAGTGTATCCGCCTATAGAATCTACGCTGCGTACGCGGCAGACATACGAACCACAGACTGGTCGGACAACACGGCGTGGCGTAAGCCTCTAATGCCAGCAATGCCAATTCGTAGCCAGTTAGACGGCTGGTCCGCGATTAATTTACTGATCAGCTAACGCTTAGAAGGCACCAGCTGAGATGCGGGGATGTCCGCACAGCTTTTGGGTAGAAGTGAGCGCCAGCGCTAAGACAACACAGCACTCATACATACATATGTACATACTTTGCAGTTGAAGTAAGTGTGCCTGCTGTCCGGTAAACAAACTTACAATTTGGATTGAATTTATTTGTGCACAAACACGACTGGCCCCCTCTAACGCATGTAGGACTCCAAAGCTTTCGGCTGCATAGTTACTTTTGCGTTGCGCTGGTGCATTGTTGTTGTGTGCGGCGTGTCGGTGCACGCTTCTACATTGAGATCTTCATTTCGCGATCTCTATGAGAACATCTTCCCGGTGTCGGCTTATAAGTAGGGAGCGCGCCGAGGCGCTCAGTCGATTGCTTGACCCCGAAGGCCATATTGTGCGGTGTAGACGATGTTGCTGCTGCCGTTGCTTCGTCCGATATGCGCTCATTTGGACCAGGCTTAAATGCAGAGTGAATGCGCTTAAGAACTGATTGATTTTACATTGGTTATTTTGTTAATTTTTTGTTGTTTTAATGTATATGCACTTGGTGTTTATCGTTTGATTATTTTTGTGAACTTTTCGCTGGTTCAAGTTTCTCATACCACTTCTGCTTTTAGTTTTTGTGCAATAATTTCTTTCTATTCCGCTATTCTAAAGCTAACGTTATTAATTTCATTTGTGATTATCCAGTCAAACGGTGAGGGCATCGGCAGCGACATCAATCCTCGTTGCCGGGGAATCCACAAAATCCTATGGCATTCCTTTCTCCCGCGTTCGTATCGCTCATTAGCTGCTGCATTTATCTTTTAATAAAGTTCAAAGTCAATAAATTTTGGCTAAATCAATATTTGATTTATAATTTGGTGTAGTCAAAGGTGCATGATGTCGTGTTACTAGTTGTTCGGATGTGTAGAGATTGGTAAGGTATTTGATATTATTTTTGTGTATGAGAAGCGTACAAAGTCTTTGAGAGAGTTAAATTATGGAGCAGCAAAATAATATTCTCCCACATTGATAGAAGTAGGGAAAGTAAAATGAAAAATAAATCGTTTCTTCTCTTCGCAAGGTGGTGCCAATTGGACATTCCAAGCGAAGCAAGGTACTTCTCCACCTGGTCTTTCCGACAAAGTGGGTTTCCTCTTCCTTTGTTTCCTCCGGCGGGTACTGTGTGGAATACTTTTAGAGCTGGAGTGTTTTCGTTCATTCGGACGAAATGACCGAGCCAATGTAGCCGCTGTCTCTTAATTCGTTGCACTATGTCAATGTAGTCGTATAAAGGACCATAAATCTTCCGCAGAACTTTTTTCTCGAAAACTCGTAACGTCGACTCATCAGATGTTGTCATTGTCCATGCCTCTGCACTATATATATGAAAGACATGTAGAGTTTGGTCTTTGTTCCTCGAGAGAGGACTTTATTTCTCAATTGTCTACTCAGTCCGAAGTAGCAACAGTTCACAAGAGTTATTTTGCGTTGAATTTCGAGGCTGACGTTGTTTTTGGTATAATGCTGGTCTAAGAAAATTCGTCTATCTTGCACCAGCATTACACCAACAACGACTTCGAAGTTATGACTGTCAATAGTGTCGTGGCAGCCAAGTCGCGAGTACGATGACTGTATGTTTCATGACAGAAGAGATTTCGTCTTGCCCTCGTCTCGTTTGCCTCGCTTCTTTTTCCTAAATATAGAAAGCAGAACTAACGGAATATTGGCTTGAGGCCAACGATATCAATATCAACGGTGTACACTCTTCTTGATTCAGTTCTGCAGCTCGAATTATTTTCTCCAGCAGCACGATATGGAGTCAACTTGTCTAAAACCTCGGTTACGAACTGCTCGGAGTGGTCCTTCCCGATCCTGACGGAGCTTTCGGTATTGCTCAACGTCAGTTTACACAACCGTATTAGTTTTGCGGGGATACCAAATTCGGACATAGCGGCGTAAAGTCAGCTCCTTTTTGTGCTGTCAAAATCAGCTTTGAAATCGACGAAGAGATTGTGTGTATCGAACCTCTTTTCACGAGAGCCACGATGTAAAGAGACCTTGTTTTTCTGGAAGAATTTAACTTTCTATCTATTTATATTATATGAATTCACAAGTTAATTAAACAACAATTTTATTCATCCTCATTCCATTTCCTTCTCCACAGAAGCCCTAACTTCGTGGCCTTGCACGAAACAAGAAACTAGAACAGTTTAGTCCTCTACAATGCAATCTTTATCCATCGGTATCTATGTATATTTTGTGTCATTTCTCAAAAATCGGTGTTGATTAGCGAGTGGTGGGTTAAACAATGAGTTTATTTAAGAGAAAAAGAAAGATAGTAAAGTACACTTAAAAAAGGTTAGTCTCTTTTTACTCGAGATAGGTGATTCAAATTCATACTCCAAACATTTCTAACAGTATTTGAGAAGAATTTTCTTTAAGTTTCTCTACACATTTCTTCTATAACGTTATAACAGAGTTGAGTACAGCTTTTGAACAAGTTATCAGTTAGATTACAGGTACTTTAAATTGAGTCACTTGTCCACACTGTGAATGAAGAATTGTAAAGCAAGAGTTTCTTTTACTGTTTACCTTCTTCAATAAACTTGTTTCTCTTATGGCGATGCATTAAAAATTTGCATAATAACAGATTTTTAAATTTATCAACGGCTTTTAAGTGTACAAGAGAATATACATACATAAATACATATAAACAGCTTGACTGTATGAAGCTCAAAGCAACAGCTGCCGAGGTGACACCAGTTATTGCCTGTGAGTGTTCACTTTCAAGCTGTTGGATGCATAATAAAAAGAGGTAAACGCGGAAGCTGCGAGACTAATGACCGCAAATAACGATTATTAAAGTGACGGCTGCATAAAGGGCGACATTGGGAAGAACTTGAAAATTCCAATGATGTATTAAAAAAGAGACACTATTTTTTGGTAGATTGTATGAAATGGTAGAAGATGAAAAAGTACCATGATAAGCATTGACAAGGTCGTCAGATGAGACAAAGGAGAAAACTTTCCCCAAACGCGGACTGCTGGAGCTTAGAACTCAGACATTACATCAAAACCAGCACTACTATCCTTGATTGGAAATAATAAATTTTCGACAAAGAAAAAATGCAAAGCTTTGTGTTAACAGAATCTTCAAGTAGTCAATGCTTGGAAAGTGTCGAATCGAACAAGCAATTGGCATACAACAAATCTAATGTAGCAGTTTAAACTTATGGAGATAGAAACAAAAATAACTATAACTCTTTAATATATATTATTTACATATTTTCTCTCTCTCCCTCTCGTATTTCACATGTTACGGAAGAGTTCTCAAGAAGAGCCAATCAGAGAAAGCAAGGTAGTTGCGTTCTTTTGGGCTCTGTAAACGCTAATGCTATATATGGAAGAATGAGCAAGGCGTGATATGGGATCTGCGGACTTTGTTGTTGTTGTTGTAACGGATACCTAAACCCGTTATGATGGTAAAGATTATATAAGTTGTCATCGAGGTCATCCAACGGTAGGCTCAGGAGCCGCGCTGTTTTGACGGGGTCGGATCATAGAAAAAGGGGTGTCAGATGAGTAGGTTTACCAGGGCATGCAATGAGATGGTTAGTGGATTATTGGGTCTAACCTCGTTTGGAACAGTAAGCTTTAGCAAATGATCTGTGAACCTCTTATATAGTGGTTGTTGTTATTGTAGCGGCAGAAAACAAGTTATTTCGAGGAATGCTGCCGAGTTGACAGTCATTGGCTGGATAAAAACCCAGGTCCGTTTCGGTTACTTAGGCCCAACTGTCGTGGTAATGGTCTTATATAGTGGTTCGAATTTGGTGGTAGGGTTGTACTTTATTTTCACGAATTATCTCTTTAAGCTTTTGGGTTGCAAAACTATATTTCTGACAACAGCCGTTGAGTAGACAGTGGACTTCCCAGGTGTTATTTCTGTTAAGAATATTTTTCTGACAAACTATCGGTGAAAGATTTTAGATTTCGATAGGTTTAAAAACGAATTGGAATTTTGAAAACTCTTTCAACTGACTTATTGTATTTCGATATTTAGTTATTTTGGGTATGGTTATAAGGTTACACTTGTCACAGCTTGTCACAGCTTGTCAGGTATTTTCTCTAGTTGAATTTCTAATAAAGCTCGCACTAGGTCATCACTTAAGCAGCTGGGTTTCGAAAGACGGTACGAAGGTTATGCTAATTAGAATTTTGTAATTAACAAGGTCTTTATCCAGAGAGAAGGCTTCAAGATATCTTTTATGGCTTAAGTGTCCACAGATAACTATACTTCTGAAGTAAACACCAGTAATTTCTTTATTGGAACTCTTCATGTAGGCTTTTGAGGAAGTGTGGAACCCGACTATAATAGTATTGCGAACACAATGAGATAGATTCTTTGAATTATCGGCTTTTCTGGATGTAAAAACTCCATAAATTTGAGTTTAGTTCACCGAAAATAACTTGGAATTTTTTGAACGTAAAATTTACCAAAAAAAAAACGTTATATATGTATATGTATGTATGTGTCAGTTCAGTTATCTCCCTCTATTCCTAAAAGCCTACAAGTCTGCTGAAGAAAAATAGTATAATGAGATAATGAGCGAACCTTCATGAAACTAATACGTGAATTGATTTCATCAAAAAAAAAATAATTTCAATTCTCATTTACAAGCGATCCACTATCAAAACAATGCATGGATAACCTGTTGACATTGATCCTCTTCTGCATGGCACACGTTTAACTTGCCGCCAGTTTATATGTCACTCAGCATTAATGTCAGCAACAAGCAGCAGAGTTGCACCCACACAAGAAGCGCCTGCGTTGCGAGGGAGTTGCGGTTTTCACATATTGTTGTTGTGAAATATGATCTGGATATGGTTGAGGTGCCCGTTGTTTTGTCATTTGACGCAACGCACACGCGCCGCCAACAAACAGACAAGTGGCGAGGCTATAAAAAGCGGCGTAGTGAGGGAATGAAGCGGCGTGCAGCGGAGCTTTGTGTTTTATACGTATGCTTACGCTTAATTTAACCGATTAAAGGAGCAAAAAATGCAAGCAGAAGAACGAGAAGAAGAAGCAGCAACATGTGATCTTCACATATGAATATGAATGCAATGATAAAAACAACAACAACACATTGTAAAGCGCTTATAAGCGGCAAATGCTTTTGGTTTCATATATTCGCAGGCAGTTTTCTGCTTCTTTTTTTTCTCCTCCTTCTATTACCATCGCGCTGCGGTTACCGCTTCACCCTTTCTGCAACTGCCAACATTCACTTAGCGCTCGCCACTGCTGCCGATGCGTGTGTGGGCGATAATAGCGCCTGGCGCTCAGTTAACTGCCGCTGCCTTCAGAGTTAAGGATTTCTTCGAATTCCTCGTGCGGTTTTCCACGCCGCTGCAAGTGGCGCGCGAAATTGATATTCATGGCTTCCAATTGTCGGCCGCCCACACACGTTGCTGCTGAGTGTATTATTATTTTGTTGTTGTTGCTGCTGGTGTGGTTAGGCATGTCGGGCAAATAGCCATTGTCTGCTGTTGCTGTTGACAAGCTTTTGCGCCTTCCATTTGATCGGCTGTCAATCATTGCGTGCCATGTGATTGACCTGATTACTGGTCGATACTTGAATTATTTAAAGTGACTTTTACGGCGTTTCAAGGTTGGCGAAGCAACAGTTTCTTGTGTGTGATCGAATTTCGTGGTCACAGTATATTGTCGATATAAACGGAAGCGGAAGTGGAACTGTGTGGTTTGTGGTGGCGTTTTTGGTGAATGTGTGGGGTGAAATGAATCAAAAGAAAAATATTATTTATATTTGAGCTGGAATCTCGGTTTGGCGGGCAAAATGCTAAATAAATGTAAGACAAAAATTTATATTGACAACATGTGCAAGAGTCCATTAGGAAAACTGGCTTTCTTCTTACTCACACGATTTCGAAAGGACTGCTGGACGGATGTAGACCTCTTGATAGGTCACCTACGAAAATCACATGCGAGCCGCATGGGTATGCCGAAAGTGCAGTGAAGTTGATGGCATGAGAGAGACGCTGGAACACCTCCTATGCCTGTGCTCAGCAATATCTAGAACTCGTCTTAAGTATCCACGAGTTTCGGAGTTCTAGGGACTAGACGAAGTATCAAACATACATATCAAAACTATCAAGATGATCATGGTTCAATTGTGGTGAAGCTCAACAAATGGTCGCAAAGCCAGGATAGACGCCTCGAAAAGTTATGCTGAGTGTTTGGTAGGACTGGAAAGGAATTATCCACTATGAGCTGCTCCAGCCTGGTCGAACGATTGATTCTACATTTTACTGTCAACAACTGATGAGTTTGAAGCAAGCAATCAACCTACCAGAACTGATAGCTTCATCTTTCATCAGGACAACGCTAGACCACACACTTTTTTGATGACTCCTCAAAAACTGGGAGAGCTTGGCTGGGAAATTTTGATTTATCCGCCATATGGCCCTGACCTTACACCATCGGAATACCATTTGTTTCGGTCAATGTAGAACGCCCTTAATGGAGTAAAGTAGACTTCAACAGACGACTGTGAAAATTAAACTAGAAAAGTTTGATTAGAAATACGAAAAGACTTTTTCGACTACCGAATACTCGCTTTTGCAAGGCGCTAGTAACGAAAACCTGTACAGCCAACCGTCTTACTGCGAATGCCTAAACACTTGGACGGTAAGAAATAACCGTATGTACTTATGCATAATCCTTGCTGCAAGTATTAAATGTAAATAGCTCAAAGCCGCAAGCAGTATATGTTGCACTTACACACACACACACACAAACATAAAGGCAATGCATCAGCAGCAGCGGCAATCGTTGCAACGCCATGAGCGTTGCGTGCAAAAATGCATTGACAAACACCACAGCCGACAACAACAACAAGCAATATTATGAAAAAAAGTGGTAAAAACGTTTATCAGGCAATGCAAGAAGGGCACAGAGAAAATTACGATAATGCCGGAAAGTGGAAGGAGGAGTGAATGAACAAAAAAAGAAAAAAAAAAAATTAACAAAAAACTAGGCCCAAATGAATATTTAAGGGAAAATCGAAAAAGGTTATGTTCAATACCTCAGTCATATGTTGATGCCACATCGATGTGGCAACAATTTTGAAAGCAATGCAGCTGCGGTTGTATATACTTGTACATGTGTGTGTATATTAGTGCATACATACATACGTATATACATATGCTTCATGTATCAAGTCTATATACATTCATGTGCACATAATATTTGTGCCACAACTGCCAGCAGGAGTAACAACAACGGATGCGCCATGCTGTTGTCGCTGTTTTTGAGCGCATAATTCAAAAAACAACTCTGACATTTAATGTTTAGTGTCGAATACGATTGGCGGAGAGAAGCTGTGCACAGCCATATAGTACATAATTCACTTGGAAACAAGAAATGGTGGAGCATTTTATTTACCTACATACATGCACATATAAACAATATATGCAATGTGTTGTTAGTCAAATAGTGGGAAGGGTCTTTATATCCTGAACAGGGTATATTAAGTTTACCTTGAAGTTTTAACTCCCAGCAGGAAATGTCAGAGGTCTTCTAAAACATATGTGTATGTATATCTACATATATATTTAATTCATCAGCATAACGAGTTAAGTCGATTTAGTCATGTCCGTCCGTCTGTCTGCATATTGGTCCATCTCTCTGTATATACATACATACGTGAACTAGTCCCTCAGTTTTTTACATAGATATCAATCTGAAAATCTTAATACGCTTTTTTTCTCTCTAAGGTGCTGTTCAAGGTCCACTTTGTCTCATTAAATTTGCCTATATTATTAAAAAAAAAAATCATGCTTTTTCTCTATATATTGGCATGCATAATGTAATCTCTTTATGTTACTTATAATTAATTGGAATGTTGTTGCCGCAAACAGAAACCTACTTAATTATGCATAATATAAACGTCAGCGGCATATCATCAGCGTTGGATCAGTTTCAAATTAAGCAAATAGCTTCCTTTATATGTAATCAGATGCATTAATGTTTATCGTTAATAGAAATCTTGGTGTGAACAAGACAAATCGACACTTTCAGTTAATGTAAAAACAACAAAAACAAATGCGCACACGCATTTTGATCCAGAATACTGTTTACAAGAACAGGTAACATGGCATGGTTAGATGTTTCATTACAATTTTAGCCAACACCCTAGCACCAAGCCAAATGTTGCCCACAAAACGCTTTCAAGCGAAAAATCTGATAATAAAAAGTTTAGACTGGGGAAAAAGGATTGGAATAACATAAAAATGGGCTTTAAGGTAGGTATGCAGCGGGTGTAGGGAAGTGAAGTGAAAACACTAAAATTCACTGAATGGAAAGCGTAATTATGCTTAAGCAGGTTGAGGTGAAGAATTGAATTTTTTAAGTAAAAAGGGAATAGTGCAGATAATAGCAGAAAAGGCTTAAATGAGCTATATCAAAAGCTATTGTTAGAGGTACATATTTGGATATAATGCCCATAAAATGACAAAGAAATTCTGGTATCTAACCTTCAGAGCATTTTTAATTAGGGTAGGAGGCTTTTCTCTAAACTGATCCACAGAGATATTTTGAAATATATAGAATTAATGCTATACAACTCGATTATAAAGAATTTCAAATAGCAATAAAGGTTCGGAGTGCACAGTTCAAACACTTACTTAATATTACTGAACAGAGCCGAAGGGAAATGAAGTGTTCCAGCTAACCCATATAAAGGATAATCTCCTAAACTGCGCCTATTTTTGCACTGTTTTTTTGAACTGTTTCGATATTAGTGTAGAGGATAGATCTAAATGGTATAGAACTCATTGTATTCATCGGTTGAAGCGCAGGCTTAAAACAAATGTATGCATATTTACAATGAATTACATAATTATCGAATTTATTCCACTATTATCTCAATCCGGAGACTGCCATGTGGTTTGTGCCATCTTCCTGCGTTA